>NC_142937.1:17938647-18206147 GCF_046866305.1 Octopus bimaculoides
AAGATGTATCTGCACTGAAGCTTGTTGACATTCAAATTATGGCAGCAATGGGACCACCAGGTAAATGAATGAAAAATTTAGAATATCAGTGTTTTTAATTTTTGTATGAATGATTGAAGATATATTATGTCTTCCAGAAAATAGGATTAGGTCTATTGAATTGGAAATTCTATCTAAATAGTTTTATTGATATAAATTATTATAGATATAAACATTAAATTAGATTAGACGCTTTGTAAATACAAATGTTTGTGTTTATAAGGAATCTACTTCAATTTAATTTATTGTTTATAATTGAAATTCTTAATTATTCTCAATTTATTATGTGTTATTAATGTTACTATACTTTTTTTAGCTTTTATCTTTTACTTGTTCAAGTCATTAGACTGTGGCCATGCTGGGGCACCATCTTGAGGAATGTTTTTAGTTGAATGAATCAACTCCAGGACCTGGTTTTTAAAATCTGGTAGTTATTCTATTGGTTTGTTTTGCTGAACTGCTAAGCTATGGACATGTAAACAAACCAACACCGGTTGTCAAGCAGTGGTGGGGACAAACACAGACAGGCAGATAGACAGACAGACAGACACGTACACACACACACACACACACACACACACACACACACACACACACATACACACATGTCAGGCTTCTTTCAGTTTCTTATTTCTTTATTGCCCACAAGGGGCTAAACATAGAGGAGACAAAGGGATTAAGTCGATTACATCGACCCCAGTGCATAACTGGTACTTAATTTACAGACCCCGAAAGGATGAAAGGCAAAGTCAACCTTGGCAGAATTTGAACTCAGAACGTAACATTTCGCCCCGCGTGCTAATGTTTCTGCCAGCTTGCCGGCTTCTTTCAGTTTTTGTTTACCAAATGTATTCACGGGGCTTTTGTTGGCCCAAGAGTAACATTGGGAATTTCAGGCATGACAACTTTGTAAAACATATAATGGTCTTTATACAGCCTAGAGTTTAGCATTAAAAAAAATCAGAGACCCTGTTTGTCAGCCAAGAAAGAGATGACCACTGGAAGGAGGAAGGGGAAGAAGAAGAAGTCTCCATGAGGTTGCCCCGAAATCTCTGCTATTAGCTTCCTGCTTCAAAGCGATCCTAAAAAGTTTTTCGATGAAAATTTCTTGTTAATTTATACTCCAAACACCAACTTAATGATGACAAAGTTATTTTACTAAAGTCTTCTTTATTTTCTAACTTTGTTGAAACAAAAGACTGTGTATTTTAGAGTAAATAGATTATTTACATGAATATCTGTCAACGTTCTTATTCATTTGTTTTCTTTAATTTACTTTGTTGTCATTCATAGATCATAATAAATATATTTTCAGAACAATGGAGTAGCATTTTTCTCTTATTGTTTATCTCTGGTGCTCTTTCTTTCTTTTTTTTTTGTTCTATTTTTTTCCTTTTGTTTTATTTTTTCTCTATTGTTATTCTGGGATATTGTTTTTGTCTTTTATTCTTTGGTATTATTAAATAAATAAGTATCATTAATATGTTGAGAATCTATTCAATCCTGAATATCTCCTCCTCCTTATGGTGGCAGGATATAAATGGTGGCAAAGTGCTGGGCATACTCACAATGGGCAGTGATCAGAATATAAATGGAATGGTTGAGTAAAGGAAGAGAGAGATATAGATGGTGGCAAGAGCCAGGGTACACCCTTGAGGTTTGAAGGTCGTAATATAAGTGGCAGTATATTTCGAAAGGAGTGGGATTAGAGAGTGCAGAGGGGTAGGGAAGTGCGTGGTGAAAACCTGGGTATATATAGGGCTTTCCTATAAGGTGTTATCCACCCCTGATTGGAACTCTCCCGTATGACATGTACGCATGCTCAGTGACTTGCTTTAACAGTTGCAATCAGCTGAATGCACATTGCCAGTGACATTTGACATAATTACCCACACTCTGTGGTCAGGATTCTTTTTTTGGTTTGATGTCGGTATCGAAGGGATTACCAGACACCGGACAATACAGTGAGAGCAGCTTTCACTCACATCGTGGTATTCGATGCTGTGTACGTGTCTGTCGTGGTAAAATATGCCACTCCTTAACTGTTGCTTTGCTTTCATCCGTAGCACAAGGTAATTATGTCATTATCTGTGAAATTCGGCAACTTACAAAGATCTTTAGATCAGGCAATACTTCACCGAGAGGAGATATAAGCTTCTCCTTATTCCTGTCTGAAGTATCGTCCGATACTTCAGACTTATCGTCCGATACTTCAGACTTATCGTCCGATGAATTTACTTTGTTGACATCGACAGAATTTTTATTCCTTTCAACCTTTCAGTCAAGTCCGCCTTTCTTCCAGTAACATACTGTCCATATAATCTTAAATATTTCTTTAACTCAGGCACAGTAAGTACTTCGATAGCTGAATCATCAAGCTGCTTTATATCCATGATAAGACGTAAAACAATAACAATGGCGTGGGTAGCCTCCGGAAGTTTAATTATCTACATGGAGCGCCGCCTAGCCAAGGGAGATAACCTACTTATAGGAAAGCCCTATAGAAGCGGTGGGGGGGGGGGCCTGCAGGATAGCAATGATTCAGAGAAACAGGCCCATGAGAACAGGATTGTGGAGTGAGAGGTAGGCGTAGTGTATGAAATGGAAATGCAAGGAAGAGAAGAGATGTAGAGATGTAGTTTGGTTTGTTGTGGTAAGGTGTGTGAGAAGTTTTCTTGTTAAGTGTGGGTAAGGCACACAGTGCTTCTAGGACTCAGTTTCGCTGATGTGGGTGGGTCTTCTCAAGATCCTCATATCGCCAGACATCTCGGTCCATTGTCATTTCCTCTGTGAAGCCCAACATCCTGAGAGCAGTTCTTATCATTTCATAAATATATATAATTATAAATATATATAATTTAATCCTTTTATCTTTTCTTCTCTATTTTCTTTTCATTTTATAGGTGGTGGACGGAACCCAATAACACCACGTTTTCTCCGTCATTTCAATACCATAACAATCAATGAGTTCAGTGATGAGACAATGTGCACAATCTTTACAAGAATTGTGGACTGGCATTTTACCTCAAAGTAAGATTTTCGTAACATGTGAAGTTCAATATAGTTCTTTTCTGGAGATGGGGAAAGGCATTGTTCTTGACAATTTTGCTGGGTTTTAAGACAAGTTGTGGAAAAAAATAAATGAAGAAAGAAACTAGGACTTTTGGGTTATGACAGCAAGAAACAGCACTAATTCAGATCATAGAACTTCTCGTCCAATAGCTTGCACTATAGTGGGGCTAGGTAGTGACGAGAAATCTGGCAATAGATTCAGAATACCTGAAATTGTTGTACTTTGGGAGATTTATACTGCCAAGTAAAGCACATACACTGGTTATTCTTCACTTCAGTTTTATTACTAATCAATTAAGCAATTAATCACTTGATCAACTGTTAATCAGTTAGCCTGCCAAAGTCATTTACTGCTGAGTGAATCGGAGCAAAATGAAATGAAGTGTTTTGCTCAAGAACACAATGCACTACCAATCACCCTAACCTCTAGGCCATGTGCCTTCACCTATGCTTATTTATACTATATTAGAAATCAATATACACCAAAATTAAAATATAAATAAAATAAGATGAAAGGGCCTTCAACTGTCATTTGTATGCTTAAGTAATTAATCAATTAATTCTTTTTGTCTTTCCAGTGGTTTCAGTGAATATTTCAAGCCATGTGTGGATCAAATAGTTTTTGCCACTCTTAGAGTTTACAAAGAAGCCATGGTGAACCTACTTCCCACACCGGCTAAATCCCATTATTTATTCAATCTGAGAGATTTCAGCCGAGTCATTGGTGGTGTGTTACTCTCTGTCCCTGAAACTACTGAAGTGCCAAACTCTATCAAGAAACTATGGGTTCATGAGGTAGACATTTCAATCATCAATTATCAGTATTATTATATTTTCCCTACTTTTTCATGTTTTATGCTGCTTTTGTTGTTCATCAATTTAACCCTTTGTCTGTCCTGTATAATACACATGTGATTCATGGGGCATATTTCCCTGGCATCCATGCATCATAAATGATACACATCCCTAAATTTTTTCAACCACCAGAGTAATTTGGAACTTAAGAAAAAGAAAGGCTTAGATTACTCAGAACGTATGAAACAAGGGCTAACCAAAAAATATGAAAACAAGTGTAGATATTTAAGATGAACATATGAAAATATTTTTTGGACTGCCAAAGGGTTAAGAATCTGAAGATATCTGTCGCCTTGGAATTATCAACTTCGATATGAAATTTCTCCAGCAAGAGGTTGCCATTGATTATAGTTTCCAAAACTACTGCACCAAACACTTGCCACGCAGTGAGACTGAACCCGGAACCATGTGGTTGGTAAGCAAGTTACTTACCACATAGCCACTCCTGCGCCTATATATATATGTGTGTGTGTGTGTGTGTATATATATATATATATATATATATATATATATATATATATATAGGCACATGGCTCAGTGGTTAGAGCGTCAAACTTACGATAGTGAGGTTGTGAGTTTGATTCCCGGACCGGGCTGCGTGTTGTTGTTCTTGAGCAAGACACTTTATTTCACATTGCTCCAGTTCACTCAGCTGTAGAAATGAGTGGCGACGTCACAGGTGCCAAGCTGTATCGGCCTTAGCCTTTCCCTTGGATAACACTAGTGGCATGGCGAGGGGAAGCCGGTATGCATGGGCGACTGCTGGTCTTCCATAAACAACATTGCCTGGACTTGTGCCTCGGAGGGTAACTTTCTAGGTACAATCTCATGGTCAGTCATGACCAAAGAGGGTCTCAACTGTATTTGTATGTATGTATGTATGTATGTATGTATGCATGCATAGCTTTTTTTTTTTTTGATGCAATTCAGCTTTTGATGTGGTTTGTGCAGGTTCCTTACACTTGGATTATGATCATTTTAAATTGATGTTATTGGAGACAATCCATTTTTCATCACCAGTGATGGTTTGTTTCAAAAAAAGGTCGATTTCATTGCGTTTGAGATGCATAGTGCAAATATTGATTCATTGTGTTAAGTGAATCTCTTTCAATTTATGTGGAACCCAAATATTGAGTTTGTTAATGAGTCCAAGACATTTTAAGTGATTATCAATTGTTGTGTGTGATACATTTAGCCTCTATGCAATCTCTCACAGAGTTCTATGAAAATCAGATTCAGTTATGGCTTCTAGACTTCTGTGGTCACAGTCTTCAGGTTTATACCTCCTGGTCATAATGGGGTTTCCAAGGATGAAAATTCAATTCTTTATGCAACAACATCCGTATTGTGTGTCTTGTTAGTTCACTTTCACAAGCTGCTCGATGTGTTGATTTTTGCAGGCTGCAATTAAACATTTCCTACACTGTTGCCACATACTGCTGATTGGGATGTGGTTGAACAGCCACTTCTTGCATCATTTACAGAGCCTGTGTCATCAGCTTTGCATGTCAACTTTTTATTGTCTCCGGACGTAGTGTTGCATGCTTACCTTTCCATGCATGCCACCATCACTGTACCAAAACAATGGAATTCTACACTTCATAGCATGCTGCTATCTTAGCTCACTCCTGAACAGTCAAGCAACCAGCCATCTGGAAAATAAGAAATAAGGCAATAAGAAAATAAGAAATCCCCATTAGTGTTGTTTGTTTAAAAACTGTTTTCGTCATGACTTCAGTGATACTAAAAATTCTATAAGCAATTTCTGATGCCCAGTTACTTTCCACCTACCCTGCATATGCCAAGTGAAAATTCCTTATCCCCTTTACTGTTACAAATACATGCCTTGTTAAAAGAAATTTACTTCCATCTGAGCTTTCCTTTTATTCCATTCACTTGTAGGTGTATAGAGTTTACTATGATCGTCTGGTTGACGCAGAAGATCAAAACTGGATGTATGAATGCATACAAAATGTCTGTAATGATGAGCTAGAAGTTAATTTCCATGAACTGTTTAGCCATTTGGACGCTGATGAAGATGACCATGTTACTGATGAAGATATGCGAAGCTTAATCTATTGTGACTTTAGTGACCCCAAAAATGACAGTAAGAATTATCTAGAAGCACCTGATTTAGAGCTGCTGCGTACCATAACGGAAGGTTTACTTGATGAGTACAATAACATGAGCAAGAAACCAATGAATTTGGTTCTCTTCAGGTTTGTTCAGTTATCTCCTTTTTTATATAATAAATTTCATTCTTATCTGGGATACATTGAAGGAATATAAATGAATCTGGGATTTGACTGGTGCTTTTTATTACAAAGTTCATTCCAGATGTTTAGAGACATTTACAAGGGAGACATTTATTAATTTCAAAGTTAAAAATTCTAATGTCCTTCAAAGGAGGACCCTCTGACTTCAATGCATTGTTGTAGTGCTCCAGCTACTTTGTGAAGGCCCTATAAAAGCCCTCCAAAGTGAAGGTGTCCCAGACCATTTTCACAGCCGCCTGCATCTTCTCACTCTCTTCAAAATTACTGCATCTGAGGTTTTCCTTCAGCTTGGGGAAACAGCCAAAATTGCAAGGAGCAAGGTCTGGACTATAGGGAGGATGAAAAACAATTTTGATGTCCATCTCTGTCAAGTAGTTGGTTACCAGGATGGAATTGTGGACTGATGCACTGTCCAGTGCAGTTGCTGCTGACTTGAGTGGAAGGGCTCTGGCCTTTTGTGATGAGCTCTCTTCTTGAACTCCCTCACAATCTCCACAAAGTACTCTTTGTTGACCATCTGGCCAGAGGGAACCCAGTAGATATAGATGATGCTGTTGCTGTTGAAAAATGGTATCATCACGAGCTTCCCAGTTGACTTGCTTTGCCTGGCCTTCATAGGTCTGGAAGAGCCTGGATGCTTCCATTTCTTGGACTCTGGATCACAACAGTAGTTCCAGCTTTTATTATTGGTCACTAGAGACTCAAGTACTCTTTAATTGGAGATAATTAGCTCAGCAATCTCCCTTCTGTCACCAATGCAACTTTCTTTCAGTTCATCATTGAACACCCTCAGAACAAACTTTACACATGTTCAGACCTTCATGAATATTTCTGTGTACAGTTGCCACACCAACTCCAAACTATACTTATTGTCTTTATAGGCATACAGACAATCTTCATCCAGAAAATTGTGAATTTTCTTGACCAATTCAGATATTCTGATGTGCCTCTCCCTCTCACGCCTCTCATTGTCTCTAACTTCCTCTCTACCATTCTTGAACCTTTTGTGCCAATGAAAAGCAGATGCTCAGCTCCATACATGTTAATACATAAGCAGTCTGGAGCATTTCATAAGTTTCTGTAGCGTTTTTGCCCAGTTTAACATGAAACTTTATTGCATAACAAACTTCCAACATCCCGACTGCATTCTGCAAACTAGTCAGTTGTGACAAGCAGTGTTTGGTGTGTTCAAATTGCTGTTACAGCCATCTCCTTCAATCTGGAATAAAAAAAAATGTTGGCAGGTCAGCTTATTAGTTGTATAGTACTAAAGTTACAACAATCAAGGGGAATTATAACTGCGTCTCTTAAACAAGTCTCAAAACTTCTGGAATGCACTTTGTATTCAGCCATCATAGCCATGTTGTAACACTTCCTTCAGGAAAATGGGAAAACAGATTAAATACTAGAAATTTATTCTCAGTTGGTTAAATGACTGATAGTATTTAATACCTAAGAATAAAATAATCGTGTTACTTTGTTATTGCTGTTTGTTAGATCAATTCTTACTTTAGTTAAATGGGTAAATATTATTTGCTATGTTATCAATACTCCCTCATCTGGTCTATAGAATCACGGCAAAACCTCAATGAGGATGTAATCAGGTGTCTGGTTCCTTGATGCATGACACTTGTGCAACCATTTTTTAAAAATCCACGTGTGACGATCCATAGTGACAAAACACTCTTCATCATCATCATTTTATTCCAATTTCCATACTTGCATGGGTGAGATGAAATTTGTTGAAGCAGATTTTCTATAGCCAGATGGTCTTCCTGTCACCAATCCTCCCCAGTTTCAAGCAAGATGGAGAAGACTAGAAGTTGACAAGATTTGCATGACATTGATGCTTGTGTACAACCATCACATGATGTCAAGGCAAGAGCACACACACACACACACACACACACACACACACACACACACACACACACACATCAACATCCACACAGTCACACTTATACACACTTACATACATGGTTTGAAAAATACAAGAGAAAGAGGACATCTATGACCATTAACAAAGAGTCTGCAAATCCAGTACCCAAGATACGATTTCAACTTCATACCCATTATCATTGGAGCAGCAGGAAACATACTGATCCATCTGGAGCAAAGTATGGCTGAACTTGGGTTCTTGGAGACAGATTGCAAGACCTTAATTCATACACTACAAATGATCATATTTACTTTAATATTTTATTTAAATGTTTTATTATAGATTTGCTGTTGAACATGTTTCAAAGATTTCTAGAATCTTAAAGCAGCCCAGAAGTCATGCATTGTTAGTTGGTGTTGGTGGATCAGGCCGACAGTCTCTTACCAGATTAGCTGCTCATATGGCGGATTATGATTTACATCAGGTATATTATAAACTTACTTGTTGATGGTTTCTTTGAATATCAAACACTGCTGAATGGTTTTTTAATGCTGCTAAGTCTGAATTTCTTTTCAAACCCTGGACTATATTGCTGCTGTTGTCAACTTTCTATCATTATATATGTGTGTGTGTGTGTGTGTGTGTGTGTGTGTGTGTGTGTGTGTGTGTGTGTGTAAATGATGACGTTCTGTCTGTGACCTTTTAGCATTCTTCATTAGTTAGTTTTATGCTAAGTGCTGGCATGGCTGTGTGGTAAGAAGCTTGCTTTCCAACCACATGGTTTCAGGTTCAGTCCCACTGTGTGACACCTTGAGCAAGTTTCTTCGACTATATCCTCGGAGCAACCAAAGCCTTGTGAGTGGACTTGGTAGACAGAAACTAAAAGAAGCCTGTATACATACACACACGTGTGTGTGTGTGTCTTTGTGAACATGTTTGTTCCCCACCACTACCACCACGATTTGATGACAGTGTTGGTTTGTTTATGCCTCTGTAAGCTAACAGTTTGGCAAAAGAGACCAATAGAATAATTACTAGGCTTAAAAAAAATCAGTCTTGGGGTTGATTTGTTCAACGAAGACCCTTCAAGGCAGTGCTCCAACATGGCCATAGTCAAATGACTGAAACAAGTAAAAGATAAAAGATGTTACGTCTTTTTGGTAGATTCCTAAGAAAAGTGAAACTAGTTGGTTTTGTCCTCATCCCAGGCTGCCAAAAGCTCTTAGGTTTATCTACAAAGCTTTAATTCCATGGCTGGCGGAGGTTATAAATGAGCACCACTGACATACAAATGATGTTGTTAATTTTAAGCCTTCCATAAAAATCATTTTCTGGCAATGCAGAAATATTACAATTGTTTGGAAACAGATTCGGATTGGTAACAGGAAGGACATTTGGAAGTAAAAACTCTGCCTCAACAAAGTCCATTTGACACATGGAAGCATGACATTAAACAGTGTTATATATAATAATATACCACAGGCTTCTTTCAATTTCCATTTACCAAATCCATTCACAAGGATATTAGTGGAAGACACTTGCCAAAGGTGCTATGTAATGTGACTGGACTTGGAATCATGTTTGGGAAATGAACTTCTCGAGAATACCAGGAGTGGCTGTGTGGTAAGTAGCTTGCTTACCAACCACATGGTTCCGAGTTCATTCCCACTGCATGGCACCTTGGGCAAGTGTCTTCTACCAAAGCCTTGTGAGTGGATTTGGTAGACGGAAACTGAAAGAAGCCCATTGTGTATATGTATATATATATATATATATGTATGTGTGTGTATATGTATGTGTGTGTATATGTTTGTGTGTCTGTGTTTGTCTCCCCAACATCGCTTGACAACCGATGCTGGTGTGTTTATGTCCCCGTAACTTAGCAGTTCGGCAAAAGAGGCTGATAGAATAAGTACTAGGCTTACAAAGAATAAGTCCTGGGGTCGATTTGCTCGACTAAAGGCGGTGCTCCAGCATGGCCACAGTCAAATGACTGAAAGGAGTAAAAGTGTAAAAGAATACTTGCATCCATCCATCTAAATTATTGATTAAATATAATTTGATTAATATCTTAATCTGTTTTCTTTTTTCTCCTGATACAGAATGTTTGAGCATGTAATTAACCTGAGAGGAAATTATTTAATTGTCTGTATTTAGGTAGAGATTTCCAAAAGTTACACGCAGAATGAATGGCGAGATGACTTGAAACTTATACTCAGGAAATCAACTGAAACAGATAACCATGCTGTGTTTCTCTTCTCCGACACTCAGGTAAAATATTTCTTATGCCTCATGGAAAAGTTATACATTTTCAATAAATAGTTTGTAATCATTTAGACATTAATTCTTTTGTTGTATTTCTGTTGAAATACACTGCTTTTATCTCAATAAATTTTGAAAATAATGAGGAATTTGGTAAAATAACTGTCATTATTGATCTGGTATTTGGAACATAAATTAACATGAAATTTTGATGAACAGTCTTAATTTAGATTATCTTAAAACTGAAAGTTTGTAGCATAGAACCATATTAAGCTGGTGTTTGGAACATAAAATAACATGAAATTGTACTTTGGTTCACTTTAAAACAGGATGTTTGTGTCATTGGACTAGGGGCAGTTTTAAGCGGTTGACTTGAAAAGGGTTAACCCATTTGTTACTGTGTTTCTATTGGAACACACTACCTTTGCTTCAATTAATTTAAAAAATAATGAAGAATTTAGTAAAATACTTGTCATTATTAAGCTGGTATTTGGAGCATAAATTAACATGAAATTTTAACAGAAATATTAAATTTAAATCACTTCTTAAACAAGATGTGTGTATCATAAAACCAAGGGAAATATCTGGTGGCTTGGTATCAGAAGGACTAAAGTGCTGTGGGTTCACAGAAATCATAAACAAATTGTTTTGTGGTAATAAGTTATATCTCTATGTTCTGAGTCTAAACCCTTCCAGGATTGATAAACTAAAGTACCAGTTAGATATAAGTCAGTATAATCAACTGTTCCCTTTTTTCAAATTTCCTGGCCTTGTGCTTGTATAAGAAATCAATCATTTGGCATTTACCCTTTTGATACCAACCCACCTGAAACCATCCCAAGTTTTATGATACAAACCTGTTTTAAAGTGATCTAATCAACCCTAGTTTTTTGATCAAAATTTCATGCTAATTTATGTTTCAAACACCAACTTGATAATGAAGAAGTTATTTTACTGAATTTGTCATTATTTTCAAAATTAATTGAAATAAAGGTAGGGTATTTCAAAAGAAATATAGTGACGAAAGGATTAAAACATCAGTTTATGTCAGTAAACTATGGGAACACAGAAAGGTAGAAAAATTTAAGTTCATGTAATGTCAACATTTCTGTCTTTATCATACTCAAGATGGCTATTTAGACCAACGTCAGCACTGATCATAGTCATGACCACTACATTGTCTAATATCTTCTCTTATATAAAACAGTAAGGTATGAATTGAGAGATATTTCACTGCTATTTCCAGCAGGTCAGATGACCAAATAAAGACAAGAGCCTCCTCTATTAGTTTGTCAGAGGGAGAGGACAGAATGGCAATTAAAGGTCAATATTTCATGTCCTTAGAAAGAATGAGAAAAATATATAACTTGTTTCTTCTGTAAACAAGATAAACTATTAGAAAATATAGATGATTCAACAACTGGCAGATCAAAACCTTTGAATATAATATACATGAACCTACATTTAAACAGGTACTGAGTCTTTTGTAAATCTGTGTTCCAACTATCATATTTATCTAAGCCTATTTTTGACTCAAAAGATCATCTTTTTTTATGAGAAATAATATCTCGAGAGACAGCTAAAGCTAAGTTGTTTTTATATTGCATTTTAAAGATCAAGAAAGAATCCTTTTTGGAAGACATCAATAATTTACTAAATGCTGGAGAAGTACCAAACCTCTTCCCTCCAGATGAAAAGCAGGAAGTGTGTGAGAAGATGCGTCAGTTGGATAGGTGAGTGTGTTGAATATTTTTGTTTCGTATATACATATATCTGTGTGTGTGTGTGTGTTACGTGTATGTGTGTGTGTGTGTATATATGCATATATATATATATATATATATATATATATATATATATATATATAATTTTAAAAATAATAATTATTCTAAGTTATCAGGATATTTACTATTTTATACTTTACTAATGCAAAGCAAACAGTATCAATTATAATGTTATTATTACAAATTTGTGATTTTTACCAATAGGACCACAACTTCAATTTCCGACATGCTTATATTATTAGATTAGCATTTTGGATATAATTTTCTATGTGTACTCCAGTAAATAAGGTTGTCCTGAAATTGAAGTTGTGGTCCTATTGGTAAAATCCCAAATTTTTACATTAGTTATATGTGAGCTACTGCAAGTTTCATGCTTGGATAGTGTAGTAACTGGACAGGTTTGTATGGCATACCATGCCTGACCCAACAATTATTCATGCTCAGATGACTTGGCATGTTTTTGCTTGCATTTTTCTCTCAGAGAGGCCATGTTATTTGAGTCCGAATAATTGCTAGGTTATGCATGGTATGCTATTGAAGCCTATCTGTACTATCCAAGCATGAAATTTGAAGTAATTATTCTGTATTCATTAAATGATATTTAGCTTTTGCTGACTCTTTCAACAAGCAAACAATATTCTACATGTAAAAGTACATACATACATACATACATACATACATACATACATACACACACACACACATACATACATACACACACACATGCCTTCACCTATAAATTTATAAACTTATTTTTAAAGTAAATATATTCCCAGTTTGAAAACATTTTTTTTCTCTCTTTTCTTGCAGGCAACGAGACAAAATGAAACAAACTGATGGCTCACCTGTTGCGTTGTTTAACTTCTTCATTCAGCGTGTACGGGATCAACTTCATATTGTTTTGGCAATGAGTCCCATTGGGGATTCTTTCCGTACCAGACTACGAAAATTCCCTTCATTAGTCAATTGTTGCACAATTGATTGGTTCCAGGTAAAGTACAGCTCTTATATTTTCCCACACTTACTCACTTGATCTAGTAAACCAGGAAATTTTCATCACTTATAATTTCTTATGCTAGTGCTAATTATGTTATTAATTTTACATGCAGTAGGCATCACTGGGTATTTTCTCCCGGGCATTACTATAAAAAAGTAATGGTTGTCACCACCTCAATGTGGTTGTTCCATACAGAGCATTGTTTCTACTCTTTTTAACCCCAGGAGGACACCTCCTCCAGCTAGTTAACGACACGCTATCTGTGTTTATCATATTGCAAATAAGGGAACAAACAACTCCCTGGAACGTTTATTGATGGATTTGTAACTATGAATGTTTATTAACATATTGTTAGGGTTGTTTTAAGACAGCAGATGTGAACTTGACATATCCATTAAGTCTTAAAGTTCCATAACTGTAGATATCGACAACTGTCACCAAATGCTGAATCACTTAAAAGTTCTTTGTTTGCATTCTGTCTTACATTCACCTTCATGTATCTTGAGAAATTGCTCGGACACCTTGCCACCATATCATCATCTTATTTCTAGCTACTCCCATCGTACTGCCGGACTGACCCTCGTGCCGGTGGCACATAAGAGCACCCACTACACTCTCGGAGTGGTTGGCATTAGAAAGGGTATCCAGCTGTAGAAATTCTGCCAGATCAGATTGGAGCCTGGTGCAGCCATCTGGTTCGCTAGTCCTCAGTCAAATCGTCCAACCCATGCCAGCATGGAAAGTGGACGTTAAACGATGATGATGATGATGATGCAGGGTAGCCATATATTTCTTCTTTAGCAAAACAGCTGTCCCTGTACCTCTGTCTTACTTTAGCCATCCCAACACCTGGTATAAAGCCAATTCTCTCTCTACTACAACCTCACTTAGCCAACAGGATTTTTTTCTCTGTCTTGCAATTATTTGGCACCTTATCAGTGCCAGTGTCAACAAATATTATTGTTTTAGGGGTCGAAAACTGGAATTATGCATTCTTCTGTGCAAGAAACAAAAGCTTAATCTCATTTTAGAAAAAAAAAATCCTGTCAAAATACATCCTGTTTGCACCATGTGTGTTTATTCTTTTGTGTTTTATCAAGTAAATCTTTCTGGGTGTTTTCTTTTTCCTTAATTTTCAAGCTTACTTGTGGTTAATACCTGAAGTAATGAGTTAGAATTCTGTAACATCATTTATTAATGGTTTATTTGTTATTATTTATTTATCAATGATTTAATTAGAAAATCAGTGCCCCGGAATCGATATCTTGTAAATTTATGTGAAAACATTTACATGTAGTCAACTTCACTATATTCAACTCACCTTGGTTGGTGAAATGCATGACTGCATTTGCAATGTAAATTATATAGTATTTGTGGATTTCATCCAAATTCATGCAGTAGTTATATTTTTATGATTTTTATACTGAACTAACTGCATTTCTTCAAAATCTTCAGTTTCTTATAGGATTGAGAGATTTCTATAGGGAAAGTAAGACAGGAGTTAAGACAAGTTAATATGCTGCCAAATATCATTTCTATCAAGAAAGCAAGCATTACAGGACTTTAAGAGTTTATACAACACCAAATATTTCTATAGAGAAAGTACTACAGGATTTTAGGAGTTAAGTTGTTAACCATGGTCAATCTCTCTTTTGTTTATAACATTCAGTGATCTGGGTTTTTTTTTTACATTAATTTCATTGAAGATTTTGACAGTGTTAGTATGAGGTTGGTATTGTCAGTAACAGTACAATGCCTTTTCACAGCAGTCTTTCAAGCTTGCTTTGAACTTGCTTGCATTTTAATAAGTAAATGCTTAATGTTGAAGTTTTTTCCTGATAATGCTCCAGTATTGGTCCTTATGGGTCAAGGAAAAAACCCCCAAAAAACTATCAGTATGAAGATACAATGCACTGGGACTAAATCCTGCATCATGTGGCTGTAAATAGAGCTTCTTAATTATTATACAATCATACAAAAATCATTCATAATGAAATAACATTTTTCTTTGATCTAAAAGAAACTCTATTCTTTTATTTATTTTGTTTTTTATTTTACTTTTTTTTTTGCTTAACAACAGTCTTGGCCAAAAGATGCCCTAGAGGCTGTTGCAAGACGTTTCCTTGGAGATATAAAAATGGGTGATGATGATAAATATGGGTGCACTGAAATGTGTCAGATGTTCCATACAACCACATCTGAGCTGTCTGCCAGATTTTTTTCAGAACTTGAGAGACACAATTATGTTACACCAACATCGTATCTGGAACTTCTCAGTACATTTAAACTGCTTTTGGACAAAAAACAGACGTAAGTTTGATAGATTCATTCATTTGATTTTCTTCCGGTTTTTTTTCCTTGTTAGTGTTTGATAACTGGATGCCTTTCCTGTTGCTAACACTTATCAATTCCTCAAATAAGGGATATTTTAAACTATTTGTCTTTGAAAATGATGTGATTGAGGGTAATCTGTTTGTAAAGTATTTCAACATAGTGCCACTGTTTTACTAAAACCGTTTTACTTATGTGGAGATGCAGAATGCCTACATTCACACAGGACAAGCATACTCCCCCCCCCCACACACACACACGCTCACACATAGACACAAGCATGGCTGTGTGGCTAAGAAGTTTCTCAACCACATGATTTCAGGTTCTCTTACATGACATGGCACCTTGGACAAATGTCTTCTATCATAACCCCAGGGCAACAAAGGTCTCGTGAGTGGATTGGGAAACTAAAAGAAGCCAGTTGTTTATATATATATATATATATATATATATATATATATAAATATATCATGTGTGTTTGATACTTATGTAAGTTGTGTTAAGTTCGTGCACATTCCATTGTGTTGTGTATAAATTATTGCCTGTGGATATAGTGTCACCACACATGTACACAAATAAATGAAATCATTATTATAAAATGGATTTTTAAAAAATGTTCAATTCTGTCTCTGTTTTAGCAACCTATGATACACTATTGATAATATAGACATATTTTGAATTTTATAGAAGCATTGTATTCCTGAAAATCTTGTTATGACATGGAACCTCAAAGCACAAATCCTATGTTTTCCATTAACTCTGATGTTATTTCTATATTATGTAAAACGGCCACTCAGTAAGAAAATAGGCTTTGTGTTATGGAATTTCAAAGCAATGACCGAGATCTTTGGCATTATGTTTTGCTTGGGAAGAAGACCCATCAAGCCAAGTAAAATCACAGTCATGGTAGATACCGGTGTCATGCAAATGCCCCTGTGCCAGTGGCACATAAAAGCACCCATTACACGCTTGGAGTGGTTGGCATTAGGAAGGACATTCAGCTGTGGAAACCATGCCAAATCAGACTGGAGTCTGGTGCAGCCTTTCAGCTTGCCAGCCCTGGTCAAACCGTCCAACCCATGCCAGCATGGACAATAGATGATGAATGATGATGATAATGACACAATTTACAGGAACATAAAGCTACATTGTATGATGCTGATCTCTAATAACTACTCTAATGACAAAATTTAATCAATTATTCTCATTGCAGTGAAGTTTCTTTACAGAGACAGAGATACGTGGTTGGGTTAGAGAAGCTGGATTCAGCAGCATCTCAGGTGTCGATTATGCAGAAAGAGTTAACTGATCTCCAACCACTGTTGGTCATTGCTAGCAAGGAAGTAGATGAAATCATGATTGTTGTAGAAAAGGAATCTATTGAAGTGGCAAAGAAAGAAAAGGTATATTTCTGTTAATTTTACCAAACCCTTCATCCTGACATTTGAAAAATATTCATTTTATATTTTCTTTTCTTTTATTCTTTTATTTGTTTCCGTCACTGGACTGAAGTTTTGCTGGGGCACTGCTTTCAAGGGTCTACTCAAATAAATTGCCCCTGGTACGCATACCTTTTGACTTTGGTACTTATAGTATGGGTCTTTTTGTACTTTTTTTTTTTGCTGAGGATGTAAACAAGCCAGTACTTTTTGTCAGGTCCTGTGGGGACAAATACAAAGACATGCCACACACACACACACACACGCACACACACACACACGCACACACACACACACACACGCACACACACACACACACACACATCCACAAGAATATTGAAGATATTAAAATTATTTTTTCACTAATCTAAATTATGTGACCTTATAAGGTCACAAAATTTATATTACAATTGGTTCTTTCTGTCCCTCACAACATTGTCAGTGTTGATAATCTTCAAGTTGTAGTTTTTTAACCCCAGGTTTAAGTTTGATCAAGCAAAACTAAGATCAAAGGCACTCCAGCCATGGCCTGCTTATCTTATTTTCAGATGTAGTGAACCTAGGACTGCACACTATCAAATATGCTCTTCCTTCTTGTTTTTAGATGAGAAGTTGTGATTCGAGGGAGTTTGACTATTTTTTCTTGCAGATTGTAAGACTATATAGAAAATTGCTGGTTTGATGTGTGACAACATTTATCAGAATTTTGTTAGGAATTCATAAATTCTTAATTTGTCAGAATTTTAAAATTTCATTATTTTCAAATGTTACAATCCGAAATATTTACTGAGCTATGTCAAAATAACCTGGGGTATGTAAAAAAAAAACAAAAAAAAAAACAAAAGGTCTTTGCTTTTGTTGAAATTGTTCATTTTCAAATTCTTTAATATATAAGCACAGTTGTGGCTGTGTGGTAAGAAGTTTGCTTCCCAACCACATAGTTCTGGATTTAGTCCCACTGCATGGAACCTTGGGCAAGTGTCTTTTACTATAACCTCAGCCTGACCAAAGCCTTGTGAGTGGATTTGGTGGAAATAAACTGATAGAAGTCCATTGTGTGTGCTTGTGTGTGTCTGTCTGTATTTATCCCCTGCCACCACTTGATGACCTGTGTTGGTGCGTTTACATCCCTGTAACCTGGTAGCTCAACAAAAGAGAATGATAAAATAAGTGCCAGGTTTGAAAAAATAAAAAATAAGTACTTGGGTTGATTTGTTTGACTAAAATTCAAGGTGGTGCTCCAGCATGGTTTCAGACTAATAACTGAAATGAATAAAAGAAAAAGATGTGAAAATTTTAAATTTTCATGAACTTTGACTCTTTGGAATTAGCAAATTATTTTACTTTCCAAATATATTAGATTTTATTAAGTCGTGTAGAAGTTTCAGGCTGGCAGAGAATAGTGTTATAATGTCAACTTTGTCTTTCATTCTTTTGAGAGTTTATAAATAAGTACCAGTCCTGGGCAATGGATTATCAAAATGGTTAGAGGGCTGGCAAGATACCCAAGATATCTTGCAGCATCTGTTCTGGCCCTTTGCATTTTGACAGTAATATCTGCTGCAAGACTGGTGCCAGGTTGTATCATCCCAAGCTGGTTTTCTCTGAATAACATTGGTGGCTTGGAGAGGGGAGACTTACATCCATGAGCAACTGCCAGTCTTTCTCAAAAGATTTTGGCCAGGTCTGCATTTTCATGTGTAGATGAAAGGTCAATTTCAACCAATGGCTTTCTTAATAGGTCGAGTAATTTTCTCTTTGTACTTTCAAAGGTGACCAGTTTAGAGAATAACTCCATTGGAGAGTGTTTCTGAAGAAGTTGTGCAAAGTGTAGCATAAGATATCTAGTTTGGGTGTGGATGATGTATGTGTGAGAAGACAGTTTAGAAGGACTGAAAGGTGGTTTCTGTGTAATGGTATGTGTGGCAAGAATAACAATAAGTCCATTATTATGAAGAAGGAACCATGTGTTAAAAATATCCAAACTCTGAGACATATAAAATTGTCTGTTAAAATATGGGTTGGAGAGGTCCCAGTTAAACTTTGCTGCAATGGATTGGTTTGATAAGAAACTTCTGCTTCAAAACGTCAGATATAGACACTGTCCTCAAAGGAAAAGTTAATTTTATCAACCTCAGTACTTGACTGGTACCTGTTTCATTAATATTAGTTTCAGATGTTGGTACAAGGCCAGCAATTTCAGGGGAGGAAGTAAGTCAGTTACATTAACCCCACTGCTCAATTGCTACTTATTTTATCGACCCAGAAAGGCAAGGTGAACCTTCGCAAAATTTGAACTCAGAACATAAAGATGGGTGAAATGCTGTTAAGCATTTTGTTCAGCATGCTAATGGTTCTGCCAGCTCACTGCCTTACTTGTTTTATTAATATTGAAAAGATGAAATGCAAAGTTGGTCTGAATAATATTTGAACTCAGAATATAAAAAAGATGTGACTACAAAGCATTCAAAGTAATGCATTTACTGAACCTGCCATCTGTGGCTATATTGTCTCCCAAAAGATGTGTTGAAAACAATAATAACTCTTACTAATTTTGGCACAAAGCCAACAATTTTAAGGGGAGGCGGCAAGTACTTGACTGGTATTTTATCTTATTGACTTGAAAAAGATGAATGAGAAAGTTGAACTTGGAAGGATGTGAATAATAATGATAATGATCCTTTCTACTATAGGCACAAGGCTTGAATGATGATGATGATAATAATAATAATAATAATAATAATAGTAATAATAATAATAATAATAATAATAATAATAATGATAATAATAATAGAGCATAACAGATTAGACCTAGTGGTGATGGACAAGGTGCACCACATATGCTGTATAGTTGATGTTGCATGCCCCTTTGACCCACAAATAGTCAAGATGGAAGGCGCAAAGATAGATAGATACAACCCTCTTAAGTACAAAATAGCCCAGCTATGGAAAATGAAGAAGGTGAAGATAGTGCCAATTATTGTTGGGTCCTTGGGAACAGTATCAGAAAGCATCAAGAGGAATATAATGAAAATTGGAATAGAGTACCCTGTAGAACTGTTAGAAAAAGTTTGCTTCTTTGGCACAGCCAGAATAATCAGGAAAGTATCAGATAGCTGAAAAGAACGAATGGCATGGCACTGTAGGCTGCAGGTAATAAGCTCACTACGCATGCAAGACTTCAGGAGCTCCAACAAAACCTGTGATAAAGAGAAAATAAAAATGATTATTATTAATATTTTTCAGATTGTGAAAGCAGATGAAGTTGTAGCTAATGAACATGCTATTAATGCTAAAGGCATTAAAGATGAATGCAACAATGATCTCGCTAAAGCCATGCCTGCATTAAACCAAGCTCTAGCTGCCCTGGATACACTAACTCCACAGGTAAACATTCCATTACTTTTTTGCAGTTAATCTCATCAGTAGGGTGCTTAACAATGAGCTGAGATTATGGCAGTTTGTGTTTTGTCTTTGATGTGTGACATGTCCATGGCTAAAACCTTTAACTACTATTGTAAAAAAAAAAAAAGCTTTGGTGTTAGTACTTGTGCTGGTGCCACACAAAATGCAC
This sequence comes from Octopus bimaculoides, assembly GCF_046866305.1. Classification (NCBI taxonomy): domain Eukaryota; kingdom Metazoa; phylum Mollusca; class Cephalopoda; order Octopoda; family Octopodidae; genus Octopus; species Octopus bimaculoides. The sequence continues at coordinate 17,959,156 of NC_142937.1, forward strand.
TGGTGATGGTGCCACACAAAATGCACTGGTGATGGTGCCATATAAAAAGCATTGGTACTGGTGCCATGTAAAATGCTTCCAGTGTACTTTGTAAAGTGGTTGGCATTTGGAAGGGCATCCAGCTTTAGAAACCAAGCCAAAACTATGGAATCTGGTGCAGCCTCTGGCCTTACCAGTTCTTGTCAATGGATGTTAAATTATAATGATGATGGTGATTAAAATATGAATCCTATGGTGTTAAAATAGTCTTCAATTTCTTCTTAGGATATTACTCTGGTAAAATCCATGAACAATCCACCTTGGCTTGTACGTCTGGTAATGGAAGCTGTCTGTGTTATAAAAGGAATAAAACCTGATAGAGTTCCTGATCCTTCTGGATCTGGTAAGAAAATAGAAGACTTTTGGCCACCATCAAAGCGTGTTCTAGGAGATATGAAGTTTCTGGAAAGTCTTCACACTTTTAATAAGGTAATTAATTATCAACTTTATTTAATCAGCTTTTTCTTATTTTCTTCTTTATTTTTTAGTTTAGATTTAGATTTCTTTTGACAATGTTTTGAAAAAAACTTCAGAGAACAAATGATAATGACCAAAAAATGAAATGTCTAAATAAAGTAGAAACCAGATTTCAAGGACACAACAATATCTGTTTCAACAAAAGTTAACCCATGATGTCTGTTGATGGTGGAGGCAGTCAATTTCTGATTGAACTGAGAAATCTCGGTTTCCATTTGTATTTTTCCAAATTGCTGATACTATTGTCAGTTACAACTCCAAACAGAAGAAACCAGATTTGAACATGAATTTCACAAAATTGGAGCAAATAACCTAAGCCATCCTGTCCAATGCTTTAACAATTTGCCAAATGAGCTAATTTTCAATTGAGGGGTGAAAGAACCAATGTTCCAAACACTTTTATTTCTGGAGAAATGTTTTCAGCTTATAATATTTTATGGACTGTTAACCTCATCTCTACAGATGACCTATATATATAAATACACACACACACATGCATGCACGCATGTGCGCACACACACACACACATTTACACATGAGGGTATATTGAAAAGTTCCTGGCTTTCGATAAAAGATAATACAGGAGGATCAGTTAATTATGATTTTATCAAACATATTCCCCTCTCAGATTCACACACTTATTGCAGTGGTTTTTTAGTTTTTCTAAGCCCTGTAAAGAAACTGAGAGGGTAGGACCTCCAACCAATACCCTTAAAATCAGGAACTTTTCAGTACCCACTCACATACCCATTTAGTGTTTGCTGTCAGAAGAAAGGGTACACAGTACTACAGTAAAGATTAGTAATATTTAATTTTTATCCAGTTAGTCTCTGGCTACTCTGAGTTATGTCTGGAGGTGCAGAGAATCTTCAGGCATGTTACGCCTGAAAAAAATTATGGAATTTATGTGCATTGTGCACACACACACACACACTACACAGGAGAAACAAAAGGTAAAGAAAAAGAAAATTAAGAAAAGAAAAGGGGGAAAAAGAAAAGAAAGCAGAAAAATAAAAAGAGAAAAGGAAGAAGAAGAAGGGGCAAATATTACAGTGCTTGGAAACAGGTGAGAATTGGCAACAAGAAGGATATTTGGCTGCAGAAAGTCTGCCTCAGTGAATTCCATCTGATTCACACAAGCATGGAAAAGTGGACATTAAAATGATGGTGATGATGGTGAATCAAATCTTCTTACTTGGAAGTAGAAGATTAAATATTTGATTAAAATAGAGAAAATGCTAGAAAACTCTGCTGAGAGTTAAGTACACAGTTTGGTATTTATAAGTATTAAACAAGAAGCTTAAAATTCAAATGCTATCTGATGTGATTTTCTTTGCTTTAGGATAACATTAATCCAGGAATCATGAAAACAATCCGGACTAAGTATATTGCAAACCCAGATTTTGATCCTGAAAAAATCAAAGTTGCCTCGACAGCTTGTGAAGGTCTTTGTAAATGGATTCGAGCCATGGATACATATGATAAGTAAGTGATTTGATTTGAAATTTGTGATGTAGTTTGGGTAAAAGATTTCATCTGTCACCCAGTCCAATACCACCACTTAATCCTTGGGTGTCTTTAGGGGAGTTTCCTTTGATAGCAAGCAGTCAAAATGTGATTTGCTACTTTCTACTCCAATAGGGTTTCTTACATCCTCCTCATCCTCTCCTACAAGTTTTGAAGGCATAAAGAACAGGGATGCTGCCCCTACTTTCTTGTGACAGTTATATAGAAAAGAAAAAAAAAATTGATCAATCCAGCATGAGTTATTTGTGACAGGTCATTTATTATAACCTAAGAATATATATATTTGGTGAAAAAACACATGAAAATAACTGAAAGATACCATCATTACCACCACAAGGCTTTGATCAACCCAGGGCTATAGTAGAAGACACTTGCCCCAAGGTGTCATGTAGTGTGACAAAACCTGAAACCATATGACTGGAAAGCAAACTTCTTAATGTCATAGCCATACCAGAATGCTTTAAAACGGGATCATTAACCAGGAGTGGATTTAGGCAGATTAGCATTAGAAGGATTAATCCATTTGTCATGGTATTTTTTGCTAAAATACATTGCCTTTGTTTTAATTAATTTTGAAAATAACAAAGAATTTTGTAAAATAACTTTTTCATTATTAAGCTGGTGTTTAGAACATAGATTAACATGCAACTTTGGTGGAAGGTTTTAGTCTAAATCCCTTTAAAACAGGGAGTTTGTATTATAGAACCAGGGTAGGTGTCAGGTGGGTTTGTGTTAAAAGGATTAAATACAGTTCAAATAAATACTATTTGCAGATTAATATTATTTGGAGTTCAAAGTTGGTGAGCTGGCAGAAATGTTAGCATGCCAAACGAAATGCTTAGTGGTATTTCATCTGTCTTTATGTTCTGAGTTCAAATTTCGCCAAGGTTGACTTTGCCTTTCATTCTTTTCAGGTTTGATAAATTGAATACCAGTTGCATACTGGGATTGATTTAATCGACTGCCCCCCCCTCACCCTCCCAAAAAAAATTTCGAGCCTAGAGCAGAAAAGAATATTGTTGAGTTCTTATTTTTTTATTTAACTGCTTTCTTCTTTTTCTGCAGAGTTATCAAAGAAGTTGCTCCCAAAATAGAAACGCTTAAGAAAGCTGAAGAAGACCTTAGACTTGCCAAAGAATCTTTGGATAAAAAGAGGGCTTCATTAAAAGCTGTACAGGACAGACTCGATAAGTTAAACCAGCAAATGGAAAATAATAAACAGAAGAAAGCAGACTTGGAAAACCAAGTAGATTTGTGCACAAAAAAGCTGGAAAGAGCAGAGCAGTTGATTGGTGGCCTGGGAGGAGAAAAAGATAGGTAATGCTTTTGAATGGAGTTTATAATATAAAAATTACTTTGAACTTAACTTTAGATTTGTGTTTGTGTGTGCATGCATACTTGCAAGTATGTTGTAGAAACTGAGTTTGTATCATTTGGAAAATTTTAGCTTTTACGTAATTCTTGTGTAAAAGAACTGGTAAATGAAAGCAGATTAATGGGTGATGGTAGCCAAAACAGAAAAGATTTTATGAAGTTATTGAACAAAGCAGCTGGATATGCTTTTGTTTTTTATACAGTTTTGTCCCAAACAAGGTTTGAGGCTGCTATAATGTAAGGGACTCTAAAGAAGGAAAAGAAGGGCCTATACATTCAAAGTTTAAAGGACTGAATATTATAGATCAGAGGAAAAAATGATGGCAATGAGTTCCGGAGAGCAGCAGGTCAAGGAAAGAATCTATTAGAATAGAAAAGATGGATGACTAACAGGAAGCTCAACAGAGAAATGATGAGGACTTTGACAAAGAGCAGAGGAAATTATGATCATGGGAGAGATGACAGATGAGAAAGTGGCAGCCGTGGTGGTGGTAGTGGTAGCTGTCATGGTAATATCATATCATTGGGTCCTTTGGATTAATTTGGGCTACATTCCTGGCTGCCCCTCCCTTCCTCCCTTATTTATTTAATTGCAATTAGGTCTTAAAGGGTGAAAACTGAGGTGTTACTTTCTTCTTTTATCCTGGAATATAAAGAAGGCATTGCATTTAATAAATATCAATGCTCTTAATTTCAACCATTTTATATCTCTCACTGCCTATAAAATATTTAGGTTCTTTCACCGAATTAATTTCGTAACCTTGGTGATAGGTATGCTATTATAATTGGTATTTCTTCATATATGGACACATGCCAGCCTCTGGGCCACAGTCTTGCTATCTTTTTCTTCTCTCTCTGTCTTTCCGATTGCTAGTATGCAGTGATGCATATTCCAACATGCAGTGGAAAAGTCTGATGAGGTGCAGTGTGACTGTCTTGGCATACTGTACTCCTCGCCTCACTTGTCCAGTTTATATCTCAATGTCTGTTAATTCTAGCGCTGGCCACAACAGAGGTACATGCATAATGATGAAGGACTTAATCTGATAAAACTCAGCACTTGATGTTCCTCTACTCTTATTATTGGTATTATTAAAGGTGACGAGCTAGCAAAATCATTACCACACTGGACAAAATGCTTAGAGACATTTTTATTTGCTCTTTACATTTTGAGTTCAAATACTACTGAGATAAACTTTGCCTTTCATCCTCTCAGGTTCAATAAAATACTTGTTCAGCATAGGGATTGATGTAATCAGCTTCCCCTTCCCCTCATAATTTCAGACCTTGTGCCAAAATTAGAAAGGATTATAAAGAATTATTGATGTTGTGCACAATAGTTTCTTTGGGGGTGGGGTGGATAGGGTTACTCAGGCTGTTAATGTTACAGTTATTTATGTATGTATTTGTTTTTATTTTTTTTTATTATGTTTGCCTGTACTGAGTGGGAGAGATAGTTTGATAGTGTTTTTAGCACTTACATCAGTGTTATTCATATAAGGTAACTATTTCAGATGGAATATTGCTGCTGAGAATCTTGCTGTCCAGTATACAAATCTAACAGGTGATGTTTTGATATCAGCTGGTGTTGTTGCTTACTTGGGAGCCTTCACGTCAGCTTATAGACTTGTAAGTAATCATGTTTTCACTGATACACCCTCTGTTAGAATCTGATTGTAACTGATTTGTTTGTGAGCCTCTGAAGAAAGAGCATTCACACACAGAAAACAATAGTGTTTATAATCATTGACTAAATTTTAATTCCATTATATGTACTGTGTTAGTGCTTCATAAAAACCACTTGTGCCAGTGCCACATGATAAGCACTCATGCCTGTGCCAGGGTCACATAGAAAGCACTCATGCTGGTGTCATGTAATGGGTACTCATGCTGGTGTCACATAAATGCACTTGTGCTGGTGGCATGTTAAAAGCACCCAGCACACACTGTAAAGTTGTTGGTTGTTAGGAAGGGCATCAAGCCATAGAAACCAAGCCAAATCAGACTGAAAGCTGGTGTAGCTTCCCAGCTTCCCAACTTTGGTCAACCCATCCAACCTATGCCAATATGGAAAATGGATGTTAAAGGAGGCTGATAATGGTGTTGATGTAATCTCAGTGAAGTAGTAAAATTAAGCTAATTGCCTCAGGGAGGTGGGGCAGTTCTCATTTTATTTTTCACTCCTAAACATGTACACATAAGCACAATTATGACTGCAACCTCCAGCTGGCCAATACATTGTCAGTGAAACACCCTAACCACTAGGATATGTGCCTTCACTGGCCAGTATAATTTACATAAGTTACAAAACATAAGATAAAGGAATTAAGTGAGTCCCATGACAGGAATGCGGATAATTCAGGTGGGTATTGACCCACTGAATGAGGTATACAAAAGAAATTTTCAATAGGATTTTTTGATTGTAGAAGAAAACAGAAACCTGAGAGTAGTTGTTTGTAGCTCTCAAAGGAAAGGGGAGATAATTTCAAGAAATTAAGAATTAATTGCACAAAGAATTTACTTTTTAGGCTTAGAAGAAAATTGAGATGAATTTTGTTGAACTTTTGAAACTAACAACAGTGGTTTATGAGGAAGATAATGTTGGTAATAGCCTCAATATGGTAGTAGTGATAGTGATTGTGATGATGATGGTAATGATAATTATAGAGATGTTGATGTTGCGATAGGGTCTTGAGTTTGTGATACTTGAGTAGACAACATATAATCAATATGCATTTAACCATCCAGTGATTCTTTTTCAGAATTGCATAACATCAACTTCATTATCCACTGTGTCACATCTTTTATTTTAAATGGTAGTATGTGATGTGTAGGAGATTTGGCTGTTATTTCTTGTAGATTGAGTGACCATGTAGAGGTTCTTTTGTTGGTTTGTTGATTGGGTCATTGATAACAGTGGTGATAGATTTGAGGATGAAAATAATTCTTTGTGTTTTTATCCTTTTGTTTTAATTAATTTTTTTCTTGCTCTCTGCAGTTTTTTCATTTTTTATTTTTATCTATTTTGTTTTCTTTTTGTGTGTGTGTCTTCAGGATCAAATCCATTATTGGGTGAAAGAAATCAAAGAAAGTGGAGTCCCTTGCACTGATGAATTCTCTTTGGTACACACGCTGGGAGAGCCAGTGAAGATCCGTGAATGGAATATCAATGGTCTACCAACTGATACATTTTCTATTGAAAATGCCATCATAATTACGTGAGAACCAAAATTATTATTTATTGATTTTCCTAGAGTGATGGATTGACAGAAGTGTTAGAGCACTGGATAAAATGTGTGGATCTTTACATTCAAAGTTCAAATTCTACCAAGGTAGTAATTGCTTTTTCATCATTCTGGTCATAGGTATTTATACTTGAAAAACAAGTAAAGGTTGGCAACAGGAAGGGTATTTGGCCAGAGAAGACTTCCTCAGTAAGTCCTCGTCCAATTCATATCAGCATGGAACAAATGGACATAGACATTTTGACAATGATGATGATGCTGATGTGAGTGTCAAAGGTCAAGAACAGCATCATCACTGCTGATGACTTTGATTGTTGTCAGCAAAGACTGATTCTTTAGAATCGTTTGAACCATGTTCCTGCTGTGATTATTTAAGCCTCATGAGGTTAAAAAGAAAACAGTGTTAACCTTTATGTGGTTGCTTGAGTTGCTAAAAATAGCAACCAAATCTATTTTTAAAATACAACCACTGCCACTTAACAGCAAAAAGTGTGGGGCCAAGAAAACACTGGATGAGCGTAGTTCTAGATATACTATGTCTGAAAGAAAGACGTGATGGTCACGACTGGAGGGTCTTTGGTCATAGATCTGTCTGTTCAGGGTTAACCTGGTGTTAAATAGATACAGCAGTGACACAATTCTGCATTTATACCAGACTATCTAAATCCAGCAGCAAAGAAGTAGGAGAGAGAGAGAGAGAGAGAGAGAGAGAGAGAGAGAGAGAGATTATATTTGGTTTAAAGAAAATTGATCAATAATGTTTATTGATTATGGAACATTTTTATAAGCAGATTTGTCTTACAACACTTAAAAGATTAAGATTAACCAAAATCAATGTCTTTAAGACTAAACAAGAGTGCTTCCATTTCCAAACTAGCTTAAAATTTCTATTGTGGTGACTGAGAGAGAGAGGGAGAGAGGGAGGGAGGGTGAGAGATGGGGAAAGAGGGGGGAGAGAGAGAGAGAGAGAAAAAGAGAGTGCACTAAAGTGTCCTGTTGCTGATATTTAGCGTTTAGTTCAAATCTTATGTAACAAACTCATAATCAAAGTTGTTCCATCCTTGACCTTCCCATCTTTATTTTAAGACATTATTATGTCATCCAAGGTGCCTTCCCATTTTTAGAACAGTGAAGTGTGTTTTGAGGAAAATATTGCTGCTTTTTCTAGCAAATTGTCCAGAGACTCTCATATTGGTTCTGTTGTTACATAATCGTTTACAAGTTTTGGCCCAAGGTCAGCAAGTTGTTTTTCACTTGTTTCGGTCATTAGACTGTGGCCATGATGGGGCACCTCATTGAAGAATTTGACCTCAGTAGTTATTTTTTGTAAAGCCTGGTATTTATTCCATCGCTCACTTTTGCTTAACTGCTTAGTTACGTGGATGTAAACAAACCAATACTAGTTGACAAGTGTTGGTGGAGGACAGACACAGACACAAGACAGACAGACAGAAACACATGACAGGCTTCTTTCAGTTTCAGTTTACAAATCCACTCACAAGGCTTCGGTCAGCTTAGGGCAATAGTAGAAGACACTTGCCCAAGATATCAGGCAATGGGACTGAACCCTGAACCATGTGGATGGGAAGCAAGTTTCTTATCACACAGCCATACCTGCACTTATGAAAGAAGATTTGCAGAATGTTAGGCTACTGTTTCTAGTTAGCTAAGGGGTCATGTAGAGACCCATATTTTTTTTCCAACCTTTTTATTTCTAGGATGACATTATTCAATGTGTACCACCTTATTTTTTTAAGATGGTAGGGTTTATTTTTTGGGAGATTGGATGCAGGTTGAGTGACCATGTAAAAAGTGATGCTGGTAAGTTTTCTTAGTCTGTATACTGTGTGTGTTTTGGGGCTGTTAAGTAAGATTACGTTGCCAATTATCCCTCGAGTAAATGCAAGAAGTCTTCTTCAAGTTTACTTTTGTGGAACAAGTACACTGTTACCAAAAGTCGTTGATGTTGTGTTTGGATGAGGTCTGAATGCAGAAGTACAAATGATGTTATCTGCTTCAAAGTATGAAGCAATGACAGAGAAGCAAGAAGAATGTGGGGAAACTAATTCAAGTGCAGAGGTAATTTTGTTTTCCTTTTTTGTGAATTTTCATCCAAAGAGAAAAAGGAGTGGCCATGACTTTTTGTGGAAGCTGAGGTTAATGGTATGTTGGAGTGGATTATGATTCATAGGTCTCTGTTGAAGAAAGCTATCTGTCATGAAATTAGGTTATCCTCAAATCACAGTTCTGCATTGATTGCTTGCAACAAAGGAGACTGCTGAAGGGCAGCACTCATAGACTAGGGGGTTGTTTTAAAACATTTCCATAAAGTGAAAGTCACCAATCAAAGGTTCAAGAGTTCACACAATCCTTCATGTTTGAAATATCTGTATCTCTCATATTGTTGTTGATGTTGTTTAACCCCAGGTCAAACCTGATTGAGCAAAACTATGACAGATGGCATTCCAGCCTGATTATCCCATCTTATCGCTGAAATAGTTTATTCTGCATTATATATATCGAATAAGTCCAACCCATGCCAGCATGGAAGATGGACATTAAATGATGATAATGATGTTGTTCATTTTCTTTTTTTTTTATCTTGGTGTGTAATTTGAGGAACATTAGGCCATTGCTTCTAGCCTGTCGAGTGACCACATGAAGTCATTCCCTTGTTGATTAATTTTTTTCTTCACATATCCTTATGTTTACTTTCACTGCAATCATTTAAGATGTCCTCTTTTCATTGCAGTAATGCTCGACGGTGGCCATTAATGATAGACCCTCAAGGACAAGCTAACAAATGGATTAAAAATATGGAAAAGGCAAACAATTTAAGTGTTGTTAAAACCAGTGACTCAGATTTCAACAGAACTCTTGAGAATTGTATTCAATTTGGAACACCTGTAAGTGGAGTTTTTCTATTCCTTGAGATACTGAGCCAGACTTACTTTCTTGTACTTATGGTGGCATTCACCTGGGATGGGTTGAACAAGCTTTAAACAATGAATTCACTCATGTTCAGAGTTACAGTGGAAAAACAAATTCACTCGTGTTCCCTGGTCCCATGCATACACACTTTGGGATAATGTGATCCATAGCAGCTCATCTTGCAGTCAATCGTTGATCATCACAGAGGATTCACAGACCAAGCCTCTACCAATTACCAGAGCAGACATAGCCTGGGTTTGAAGCAGGTTCTAGGGTCATGCTTTAACAAAAGATAAAGGGGGCCTCACTCCTAGTGGTCTTCCAGCATGTCGGACACCTATATGGAATTATGGGTCCATGCTATTGCTAAATAGTCATTAAACTTATCACTTAGTTCATCATTCCTTTTGACAGGTCTTGTTTTCAGTCCTACTGGATTTCAGGTCTACCACAGGGCTGATTTTCAAGAGTAAAGTCACCAGACCAGAACTTCTCAAACCATTGACATACAGTGCACTCATTCACCACATCTTCACCAAACAGCTCATTGATGTTTTGAGCTGTCTGGGATGCATTAGTTCCATGATGGAACTCATATTCATAAACAACATGAATTTTTTATCTATTCATAGGTTCACAAAAATTGATTTACAAGAGAAAACTCACAATATAATCAGACACCATGAATTTCATTTCAAAAAGTGATGATGTAACTGTCAGGATAAAACATTAGAGTTAACGGCTGTCAAACTTGGTGCATAAGAAAATTGGACATTTCATTCTTAATGGCCTGATATTATTATTATCATAAAACTTTGGATTTTTCCAAACTTCAGAATTGAATGAGCCAAGAGAAAAAGCTGGATATTGAAGGTATCAGATGCAAAAGAGAAGCCAGCACTGATATGGGTGAATGATGTGTAAAGGGTGAGGACATCATGTTTAACAAAAGTGCCAAGTCCTCAAAGTGGTTGGAACATAGAAAGACAGGGAATACAGTTGTGAAGACTGATCTCAAGCTGTTGAGTCTCACAAATGAGATAGCAAAGTGCAACAATTGGTAACATGCACAACTGGAGTGGACCTGTACTTCCATACAAACATGAGAATATCAAAATGGAAGGAGTGATGGAAGCTGGAATGCTCTCTCTACTACACTCTTCCTCCCACCCATTTATAACTTCTTCCTACCTATCTTTCATTGTCTCTCTCTCTCTGCAGCTCCTTTGTCCCTTGACACTATCTTATTTCTGTCTTTCTCTCTCTCTCTTTCTCTCTCAAGCTATCCCACCCTCTCATATTTTCTGTACCCTGTCACCTATATAACGTGAGATAACACTGAATCTCAGTCTATTCAACACACAGTACCATCCTTATCACTTAGTGTTCTCTCTTTCTTTCTTTCTTTCATTCTTTCTCTCTCTCTCTCTCTCTCTCTCTCTTTCTCTCTCTCTATCTCTCTCTCTCTCTCTCTCTCTCATCTCAATCCTTTGTGAAATAAGGGATCTTTCTTCCCACCACCACCACCACCACCACCACCACCATGATATTTCTGCTGTTTAGTCATCTTTTCTTCTCCCTTCTCCTCCTCCTCTCAAGTGAATTATAATTGACATCACTTTTCTCCCACCTTCACTCATCACTACAACAATTCATCAATCATGCACTCTCTATTCTATCAAACAACTTGTTGCCATTGTCCATCTCCCTTCCAAAAAACCCCTGCCACTACAACTTCCATCAGTTTCCATTCTATTACTTCTCACTCCTCTGTTACTCTCCCCTCTGCCACCCCCTCACACCAATATATCTGTTTCTCCTTTCATACTTTCTCTTTCTCTCTATCTCACAACACAACTTCAACTTCTTTCATCACCCTTTCTTTTATTCTCTCTCTCTTAGACTAGTGTGGGCTCTTTGAGTCTGGCTACAAGCTTACAGTGTGACCTCATTAGTGCTAGTGCCTTGATAAAATGTTTGATGAATTGAGCAAAGACAAGGTAGCACCAAAAAGACTCTTTAGTCTTGCCAAGCAACAAAGTTTCTTGCAGTACAGGAGATATATGGAGTGCCTGGTATTTTGTGGAGGTGCATAGCTTAGTGGTTAGGGTATTGGACTCTTTGATCATAAGCTTATGGTTTTGATTCCTGGACTGGGTGAGGTATTGTGTTCTTGAGTAAAACACTTCATTTCATGTTACTCCAGTCCACTTTACCTGGTAAAAATGAGTAGTCTTGCAACAGACTGGTATTCCATCCAGGGGGGAATATATACATCAGAGAAACTGGGGAAACTCACTCTCTGGGATCTATTTTAAAACGGGGGCCACAGTTTTCATTAATGTTTTACGTAGTGTTTTTGGTACCGAAAGACTTTCAAACTTCGTATACTTATCTATTTTGTGTTATAGAACAGAAAAATATTTTTGTATTCGAATTTATTTCATGTAAAAAATTGTCTTATTTCGATAATTTCAACCAATCACTGACAAGTATTCAGTTGTTTACATTTACTCCTTTGGCTGATTAAGTGGTGTAAAGCGTATTTAATCTCCATAGCTTCTGACATTTGCAGAGAGGCAATTTGCTTTTTTCATTTTCTTTTTTTTTTTCTTCGTTTTATTTGCTTTTTTCTTTTTAAATTTGCTGTTTTACCCTAACCCTAACCTTAGAAAGGTTTATTAGCTACTGCCAATATGCTTCAGCCATTTTTTGACAAGGAAATAATAATTTTATCACCGATAGAATTGTTTCAGAATCGTTTGTTTATGTAGTCGGCACTTAATGTATATCGGCTGAATGGATGTCAGTGATTGGTTGAAATTACAGATATACGACAACTTTAACATGGAATAACTTAGGGATTTCTTTTTTTTTAAGAAGACTAAGAGAAAAAGATGTTTTATATGACATTCTATCAGTGTTCCAAGTTTCAAAGTGTTTCGTTAAGAAAATACTGTGACCCCCGTTTAAAAATAGATCCGCTCTCTGCTCCTTATAGAGTAATGTGGACTTACCATGCCCGATACTTTAGAAGGAGCATGTTTTCAATTGTTTGCTTCATTTTTTTTTTTGTTGCTCATTTGTAATTTCTTTAATGGTCAGGTTTTAGTGGAAAATATTGGTGAAGAAATCGACCCAATGCTTGAGCCCCTTCTACTGAAGCAGACATTTAAACAAGGTGGTACATTGTGTATCCGTCTGGGTGACAGCACTATTGAATACAGCAATGATTTCAAGTTCTACATGACAACAAAATTGAGGAACCCCCACTATATGCCAGAAACTTCTGTAAAGGTAAAATATAACACCTTTTTTTAATAGCCATCTATGTATTATATTTTATATCTCCTACTGATGTGTTTTATTTAAAACACAGCATGTCCATGAGATTATTATCACAGGATGAATACTGCAGTAAATTTGCCTTTTGTGATGTTTTCACATTAAGTATGATACACAGATGGCTGTTTTAATCTTTTTTCTTTTCTCTTCTTACTTTTCCTTTTCTTTTTCTTTTCTTTTTTTTTCTTTATTTCTTTTTTGGCTAAATACAAAGCTGCAGACGTGGCTCTGTGGTTAAGAAGTTTCCTCTTCCCATCCATGCAGTTTAGGGTTCAATCCCATTGTCTGTTAACTTGGGCAAATGTCTTTACTTTAGCCCTGGACTGACCAAAGTCTTGCAAGGGAATTTTGTTTGTGTATACCTTTATATGTATGTATGTGTGTGCATGTGTATGTGTGTATATATGAATGTATGTATGTATGTATGTATATATGTATGTGTATATGTATGTATGTATGTATGTGTATATGTATATATGTTTGTGTGTGTATATATGTATGTGTGATTGTGTGTGTGTTATTATCTTGAGATTGTGTGATCCCTGTAAAGGAGCATCACCATCTTATAAGCAGTATCCTTCATTTTCAATCTTCTGTGAAAACATGCCTGGACTGGGAGAAATATTTCTTTTCTTGGAAGCTGGTGAGGGTTGGCAACAGGATGAGCATCCAACCAAAAAAAAAGTCTGCCTCAGCAAATTCTGTCCATCACATGCAGGCATGGAAAACTGGTCATTAAACTGATGCTGATGAGGATAGTAATGACGATAATAATTGTGAGTGATTTTGTATTTTATTCATTATTGTTTGGCAAAATCATTAGAGTGTCAGACAAAAAGATGTATTATTTCTTCTGGCTCTAAACATTCTGAGCTCAAATCCTGCTGAAGTCATCTTTGCCTTTCATTCCTTTGGGGTCAATGAAATAAAGTACCAGCCAAGGACAAAGGGGTAATGGTATCAACTGGTTCCTTTCCTTCCAATTTGCTGGCCTTGTGCTTAAATTAGAAATCATTATCGTTTTGTCTGGCCAAGAAGACCTCTATCAAGTGAGTAATCACTGAAAGGAATAGATCTGAATAGGTGCTGAAAGGTTCCTGGTTTTGGGTAAAAGAAAATACAGGAGGATCAGTTAATTATGATTTTATTTAACATATCCCCCTCTCAGATTCACACACTTATTGCAGCAGTCCTTCAGTTTTTCTAAACTCTGTAAAAGAATTCAGAAGTTTGGGTCTTCAACCAGGCCTTTCACGATACCCTTAAAGCCAGAAACTTTTCTGCACCACCTTGTAATATGGTTTCTTGGTATTATAAAATTAGTAATAATGATTAGAAAATGAATGATTAACATTTTGACCTGATTTCTTTCTAATGTAGGTGACATTATTGAACTTCATGATCACCGAAGAAGGGCTGCAAGACCAGCTGCAAGGAATTGTGGTTGCCAAAGAAAGACCTGAACTGGAAGAGGAGAAGAACTCTCTCATTCAGCAAGGAGCCAAGAATAAAAAGTCAGGATTGTCTTTTATTTTTTGTTTTTACAGATTAGATGATGATGATGATGGTGATTTGTTAACCACTCATTAAGAGTCTTTTTGATAATTATTGTACCATTATCAACATCATTGTTATGTTTTAATACTGAATTATCAACTTGGAGACAACACAACATATACTCAAAAATGCATGCTGATTAAAGCAGAACTTAAAAATCCACGTGCAAAAAGTATCATGCCACTTACGAAACAAACCAGTATGCAAATTAGAAGGCAGTCCAAAAGGACACAAGGTGAACGCATGAAATAAAGCAGAGTCACTAAACTTAGTTCAATAGAATTAAATTTGAGCAATATAACACCACCACCACCATCAACATCCTCATTATTATCAGGATCTTTTTTGTCAATAACAAAGTTAATTTTTTGTAATGAGGATGCTTAATGAAATTTTTGTTCTAAAGTAATTCAAAGGTGACTAGTGTTTTGTCTTTTTATTTGTTCCAATTGTGTACAGGCAACTTAAGGAAATTGAAGACAAAATTCTTGAAGTCCTCTCAACCTCTGAAGGAAATATTCTGGAAGATGAAACTGCTATTAAAGTTCTCTCTTCTTCTAAAGCTTTAGCTGATGAAATATCAGAAAAGCAAGTAAGTTCATTCACAGAGAGTTTTATTGGTCACACATTTCTTGGTTTTGTGTGTGTGTGTGTGTGCATGCATGTCCATGTGCATGTGTGTATGTGTTTGTGTGCACATGTCTGTATGCATGCATGTGTGTGCATGCACATGTGCACACATGCATGTGTGTGTTTGTGTGCATGTGTATGTATGCATGCATGTGTGCATGTGCATGTGTGTATATCTCATCATCATCATCATCATCATAATATCCACTTTTCCTTGTTTGCATGGGTCAGACAGAAATTGTTGAGATTGAATTTCTAGGGGACCAGGTGCTCTTCTTGTTGCTAACCCTTACCTCTTTCCAAGCAAGGTAATATTTCCTTATGACTGGAAATGTTTCCATGACCCCCTCTAAATACCCAGGTTTTCACCACTCACTGCATCCCCCCCCTCCATTCTCTACTCATGCTTCTTTGGCTTTGCCCTACCACTTATATCATGACCTCTGTACCTCAAGAATATGCCCTGGCATTTACCAACATCTATCTCTCTCTTCTTTTACTCAACCATCCCATTTATAATCTGATCCCCATCTCTTTTGAGTATGCCCGGCATTTTGCCACCATCTGTCTCCTGCTCTTTCTTGCACTCTTGCTGTCTCTCACTCTGTCTCTCCTTCTCCTGCTCTTCCCTCAGGCTGGGTAACCATGTATCCTCCTTTACAGCAGCACACCTGTTTTTGACCTCATTATTCATCTCTCTCTCTCTCTCTCTCTCTCTCTCTCTCTGGCTGGGCAACCATGTACCTCCCACCTGCCAATTCACTGCCTTACCCAATATATTACTGGTATTTATTTTATTGATCTCAGAGGGATGAAAAATAACCCTTTGGTCATCATTTACCTGCTGAAATACACTTCCTTTGTTTCAATTCATTTGGAAAATAACAAAGACTTTAGTAGAATGGCTTTGCCCTTATTAAGCTGGAATGTTTTGGAACATAAATTAGTTTGAAATTTTGTTGGAAGGCTTTCATTTAGATCGTATTAAATCTGAAAGTAATATCAGAGAACTGCAGGTGGTCTCAGGTGTGTTCATGCTGAGAGAATTGAAGTTGATTCCAGCATGTTTCAAACCTGTGCCTAATGAGACCAGATTAAAGCTTTAAGATATTTCGTCTTGTCTTTTGTTTCTCTTCATCTGTAAACTTCCTTCCTTTTTCTTATAAAACATCTTAAAATATTCTATTTTATTAAATTTGTTTTCCCTTGTGTTTGGCTTTTCTCATATTTTTTCCATTATTTTACTTTTATTTTCTTTTATCTTCATCCAGGCAATTGCTGAAGAAACTGAGAAAAAATTAGACATTGCACGTAGTAGCTACGAAGAAATCTCTGTTCACTCGACTATTTTATTTTTCTCTATTGCTGACTTAGCCAATATTGAACCTATGTACCAATATTCGTTGACCTGGTTTATAAATCTATTCCTCTTGTCAATTGAAAATGCTGAGCAATCCGAAAATCTCTCGGTACGACTGGAAAACCTGCATACCCATTTCACTTATTCTCTCTATGTAAATATTTGTCGGTCTCTGTTTGAAAAAGATAAGGTATGTATTAATTTAAAGATAACATATGTTAAACTTTAGGCGTGCATATTTTTGTTTGTTTTACATCTGTTTTTCCGTCCTTGCATGGGTTGTTTGATTACATTATTTAAAACATTGTTTTGCTGCCAGATAGCCTTCCTGGTAGAGGCTACATTCACCTAAGGTGGATGTAAGGAAGTTACGGTGTTGCATTCAATTCCTGGTTGTGTGTTGTGTCCTTGAGCAAGACACTTTATTTCTTGTTGCTCCAGTCCACTCAGCTGGCAAAAATTAGCCGTACCTGTAATTGAAAGAGCCAGCCTTGTCACACTCTATGTCATGTTGAATCTCCTTGAGAACTACATTAACAGGACATGTATGAGTGATTCAGACGTTTCAAGATGACCGAAAAAAATGTCAATTTTGGTAAATATTCTGGGAGACCTGCAACCAGCCAAACTGAGAAAAACATTGCAGACATGTGTGCAGCTGTAAGGGGAAATCATCAAATTACCATCCATGAGTTATCAGGGGATGTGCAGATTAGTTACGGTTCAGTTCAGTCCATTATCACTGAAGATTTGGGTATGAGACACATGTCTGCCAAATTTGTGCCAAAACTGCTTTCAGTTGACCAAAAAGACACTTGGGTTTCAGTTGCACAAGGTCTCCTTGATTGTGTTGAGAACGATGAAAGCTTTTTGAAAACTTTGTGTAGGCCTCTGAGCAGGTATCACCAAACTTTTGGCAAAATTTGATGCAGATTCTCTGCTCAACTTTCTCTGTCATGGTCAATGCGATGATCACACACTACACACCTTCCTTCCAAGCACTGCTGTAAACAGCAAAAGGGAGCTAGGACATTAAAACTCAGAGTAGTTGGTGTTAGGAAGGGCAACCAGCTGTAGAAACATTGCCAGATTAGATCGGAGCCTGGTGCAGCCACTAACATTCCAGACTTTAGTCAAACCGCCCAACCCATGCCAGTATGGAAAACGGACGTTAAACGATGATGATGATGATGATCTAGTATTTTAAATGTTACTAGTTTGTTCTATGATAAGGCAGAGAGTCCTACTTCTAAGAAACAGTGAATCTATTAAGTTTTACAATCTTTACAACTGTTTTCCTTTTATTCTTTTGCTGGTTTCAGCCATTGGTGTAGTCAGATTAACTGCAGCACTTACTTTTACCTTCTGCAATTTACTTCACTGACCTTATAAAGACAAAATACTAAGTAGATCTCGCCTGAATTTGAACTCAGGATATGAAGGGCCTTTTACCATATACCATCAAGTATTTTGTTTGACAATTTACCCATTCTACCCTATAATGTCCAATTATTAAGTCATCTCATATAATTTGAATAATATTGTATCTTCTAAATTTTTCATTAAAGAACTGACGTACATTTTATTTGCTGGTGTATTTTTTTTTTTGTTGTTCTGTTACTTCTGAAACATCTGCTATTTTATATTATTTCTTTCAGCTGCTGTTCTCGTTTTTGCTGTGTACCAATATTTTAAAGCATAAAAAGGAAGTTAATGAAGAGGAATATCGGTTCTTATTAACTGGAGGAATTGGTTTAGAAAATCCACATGTCAACCCAACTGATTGGCTACCACCAGAGTCATGGGATGAAATCTGTCGACTAGATGAACTTAGTCATTTCCGCAATATTCGACTAAAGTTTTCCAAGGAATGTGACCCATGGAAGGTCATCTATGATAGTCTTGTAAGTTAACCATTTATTTGCTGTGTATACATAATTGCTGTATCTGTCTGTTTGCTTGTGTGTGTGTGTATATGTGTGTCCTTCCTACTGTGGAGTAGTGGGTGGAATTCCAGTTTAAGCTCCATATAAAATTGCCCCCCCCCCCCCCTACCTCCATGACCTTTTTATTTTGGGTAATTTTCAGAAAATTTTTGTGAATTGGTGTTCTGCACATAAGAATTTACACTTTTGAAAAAAAAAGAAGAAATATTTTAAAAAACTTTTTATCCATCTCCCACCCACCTTATAAATTCTAAAAGTTCCACTCTTTTTTGAATTTTTCTTTTAAATGAGACTTTAAAATACAGACAGTATGAATTTTTTGCTTAAATCCCAACAATGGTGCACCCTTGGGTGCATCATCATTCCATTAAATGTGTTTACGGGAAGAAAAATGTTGAAAAATATCAATACACGTCAGAGTAATAAAGCAAGGTATCAGATGGTTGTGAAATGTGCTAAAAATAACAGCTAAATTGCTCTTACACACAAAATTTTTGTATAATCGTATAAATTCCCATGTATAGAACACAAATTCACAAAAATTTTCTGAAAATTCCAAAAAAATAAAAAAAGGTTACGCGGGGTTATATGGGCTGCAGAAACCAGAATTCCACCAAACAGTGTATGATAACAAACCTGCACAAACGGGGTATACAAAAGAACCAGCTGTGTAGGCTTAGTTGGAGGGAGGGGAACCCTGGTATGCAACTTTTCAGGATGTAAAACAGCACATACCCAAAGGAGTTGCAGGTAGTACCATCACAAGGTACACACAACACTTAGATCTTGGAGCAAAAGAGATGTAAGAAACACCGACAGGTTAGGGGAAAACAACAACAGAAAAGTTTATGAGGGAAGGAGAAAAGCCATTAACTACAGCAAAAAGAACAAGCAGTTCACTACAAGAGGCCCAACTATGGGATGTGAAAGTAGACATCGGGGAAAGGTTACAGTTTCCCAGGTCATTCAGACAACCCTGAGGCTGGACATAGTTTTGTGGTCTGAGAAGGTAAAGAAGATAACCTTAATCGAATGTACAGTCCCATGGAAAGAAGGGTGTGTGTGCGTGCGTGTGTGTGTGTGTGTGTGTGTGTGCATAAGAGTATAATATAGTATACAAATATTTAAGGCCTGGGGTGGAAAATACAAAATAACTGTGATGTATAGTAACAGTAAGTTGTTGGTGAGCTGAGTCTTCAACACAAGCCTTGGTTCTTTCTGAGACATTCCACATCACTTGATCCTTATATATCTACAATTTCCAGCTACAAAAAATATCTAGAAAAGGATTTTTCTGGGGCAAGCTTGTCATGTTCTGCATGCTCTATGTGAAAACCTAACCTTTCAGATCCAACATTTTCTTTTCAAAAAAAAAAACAAAAAAAAAACAGAAAGAAGTGATAAGCATTTTACTTGATCTTTTCCTCTCTTTCCTTTTCAACAACATCACTGCAGAAATTGTCATTCAAAAATAAAATTTGTTATTTTATTTTTACCGATTTCCCAATAAACAGCATCCACAGAAAGAACCTTTGCCCAACGATTGGAATGATAAACTTAAGGAGTTTCAGAAAATGTTAATTCTACGATGTTTTAGACCTGACAAGGTAGGTTTGCATTTTGTTTAAGATTACTTCTAAACGATGAAGTGTATCCAAAGTAAAGCAACTTGTGACTGTTTGACAAGAAGAATGATAATTTGCTTTCTAAAATACTTGTAAGTCCCCCACATGAAATATTAGTCCCTACTTCTTTCTATAATACACACATGGCTGGTGCCATGTAAAAAGCACTCATGCTGGTGCCACTTAATAAGCACCTGTGCTGGTGCCATGCGAGAGGCACCTGTGCTGGTGCCATGCGAGAGGCACCTGTGCTGGTGCCATGCGAGAGGCACCTGTGCTGGTGCCATGCGAGAGGCACCTGTACTGGTGCCACATAAAAAACACCCAGTATACTCTGTAAACTGGTTGGCACTAGGAAGGGCTTCCTGCCATAGAAACCCTTCAAAAACAGATAATTGGGGCCTGGTGCAGCTTTCTGGTCTGCCAGCTCCTGTCAAACCATCCAACCTATGCCAGCATGGAAGACGGATGTTAGATGATGACAATGATGATGATGATGATGATATGTTTTTGTTTCCGATCCTTTTTATGTCTACCAATTTTAAGGAATATCCTTATAAACTATTTGTAGTTGTTCTTTGCTGTCCCAAGATGTTTTTTAATCTCTTTGTGAGGAGGGAGGGTAGTGTCCCATGACCCATTACAGGACCTCCGAGGCTAGCGAGAAGAGGGTGGAAAGTATCATCAAAGCAGAAACCTGGCCTAAACGCTTCCAACTGAATAGACTCTGCTACAGACACCTAAGATGCTAAGTGATGGTGTTGAACAGGGTGATGGATTAAGCCCACCACCCAATTAGGTCATGGTGGGATTTGAACTCAGAAAGTAAAGAGCTGGAACAAATACCACAAGGCATCTGACCTAATGTTCTTATAATTCTTCCAGTCGATTCCTTTAGATTGGTGCTTATTTTTTATCAACCCCTTTTTATCAAAGGATGAAAGGAGAAGTTGATCCCAGTGAGATTTGAACTCAGAGTGCTGAGGGATGGAACAATTACCATAAGGCATCTGGTCTGATATTCTAATAACTCCACTTTGGATTGCTACATTTTTATTTATCAGCTATGGAATGATAAAGGGCAAAGTTGACCTCAGCAGGATTTGAACTCAAAGTGTAGAGACTCAGAACAAATGCTGTGAAGCAGTCTGTCCAATGCTCTAATGATTCTGCTAATTGTTTAAAAAAGTTAATTTTGGTCAAATAGGAAACAATAAAATCCCAATGAGCCTGCATCCTTAACCTAGTTTTGAAACCAATTCTCTTAGATAACTATATTGATGGTAAGTCCTGTAACCCATTAAGTCATAGGGCAACTACCAAAGATTACCCAGGGTAAGTCAAGTCAATGTGGGGGCCTTTACATGGTTGCTGAATCTGGTAAAAACAGCAGCTAAATCTCCCTCAAATCACATCTTATTGTTATGAATAAGAGAAAGGACATATTGGCTAATGTAATCCTTCATATCCCTAATAAAGATAGATAGTCATGGATGGACTGTCTTTGATTGCGAATCATTTTCGTTTCATAGTTGAAGTATTTCTGGTTTTACTTTTGCAGATGATTCCTGCTGTACAAGATTTTGTTACTTTGAAACTTGGCAAGAAATACATTGAACCACCTCCATTTGATCTTCCAAATTCTTTCAATGATAGTAATTGCTGTTCTCCCTTACTTTTTATTTTGTCCCCTGGAGCTGATCCTATGGCAGCGCTATTGAAGTTTGCCGATGATCAGGTGAGTTCTTTTGTTTTTCATAATTTAGGGAAAAAGGTATTGTGACATTAAAAAAAACACAAAACAAACATGTCTATGCAACAATCATTTCCATCTAACCATAAAAAAGAAAAAAAATTACTGTAAAATTAAATATTTCTGTGATTGCAAAATCAGCTGAGATTATTTTTCAGTAAACCTTGTAGTTAACCCTCAGATGGAAAAATTGATAGTTCAGGTTTAATTGCCAGATGGTACCATTTGATTATTATGTGCCTTTATAAGAATCCTCTCTGTTGTTGGCATTTGGACCAAGTCTCTGGTCTAAAGACAACCCATAATTCATGGTTTCTGTCTCTGTGTCTTCCACCAGTTTTGGAGGCCTTGGAACTATCAATAGTGTTTCTCTTATATAATACAGGGTAGCCCTGTATCTCTTCTACAGCAAGATGCCTTTCCCTGAGCCTCTATTATACCTTAGCTTCTCAACTCCGTGTCTTATGAGTTACTTGGCAACTTCACTTACACTGGTTCCACAAAAATGCACCAATACATTCTGTAAAGTAGTTGACATTGGGAAGGGCATCCAGCTATAGAAACCATGCTAAAGCAGATATAGGAGTTCAATACAGCCCTCCAGCTAGTTGGATCCTGTCATACCATCCAACCCATACCAGTATGGAATATGGATGTTAAATGATGACAATGACACACGTGTGTGTGTGTGTGTGTGTGTGTGTGTGTGCGTGTGTGTGTGTGTGTGTATGTATGTATGTATGTATGTATGTATGTATGTATGTATGTATCCATCCACCCTTCCCTCCCTGTTTCTATGATACAAACTTCTTGATTACAGCTTAATAATGACAAAGTTATTTTACTAAATTCCTTGTTATTTTCAAAATTCATTGGAACAAAGACAATACGGTTACAAGAGTTAAAGAATGTCTCCTACATGTTCTATATTTATGTATATTTTTTTTCATTGTAGGGTTTTGGTGGTTCCAAATTTGATTCACTGTCTTTAGGACAAGGTCAAGGACCTATTGCCCTAAAGATGATTCAAAATGCTGTTAAAGAAGGCTGTTGGGTACTGCTACAGAATTGCCATTTAGCTTCATCTTGGATGCCAACTTTAGAGAGAGTCTGTGAAGTATGTTTAAATTGATTGAAATATTTCCAACTATAAACAGACAAGTTAGAAAGATTGCGGTAAATGGGTGATGTAGATTGTGAGGTGTGTGTTGTCAGGCAGGAAGGTCAAGAATGTGGTAATTGGTATGGTTAACCAGTTACCCATCAACGACATTCCCTGTTTCTATCTTACAAAGCAAATCATAAAAGCAATATTTTTATGAAGTCAGTAGTTTCTGAGTTCAGTGTTTTGTTTGACAATGCTTAGCACTTATTATTTCCTTTAACTCAAGTTTTAACCCTTTTGAAACCAACCTATTTTAGACCACTCTTAGTTGTATGATGCAAACTTCCTGTTTTAAAATGATCTAAATTAAAACCTACCTTCAAAATTTCATGTTAACCTATGTTCCAAACACCGGCTTAATAATGACTAAGTTGCTGTACTAAATTCTTCATTATTTTCAAAATCAATTGAAAGAAAAGCAAAAATATGGTAATGAAAAGGTTAATTCTCTCTTTCCTTTCCACTCAGTAGCACTCAACCTTCAATCAAAATTTCTAAAGTGTGATTAAATCAACAAAAAAAAGAGTGTGATGTGTGAAAGTTGACCTGATTGGATTTGAATTCAAACTGTAAAAGGGAAAGAGCTAAATTGTAATATAAAATATATCACAATTTGTGAACAATAGTATCTTGTTAACAAATCTCTGGCTCTCTACATTTCTGACAGTGGAAGTGACTATTGTGTGCCTTTATAAGAACCCTCTTTGTTGTTGGCATTTGGACCAAGTCTCTGGTCTAAAGACAACCCATAATTCATGATTTCTGTCTCTGTGTCTTCCACCAGTTTTGGAGGTCTTGGAACTATCAATAGTGTTTCTCTAAATTTCTGACAGTGGAAGTGATAAGAGAGTTTCTATACTCAGTGGACTTTGTGTTGGTTCTACCCCAGTGTTTATATATCATCTGCTGATATATGTCAAAAAGTCTCAACACAAACACAATACCTATTCACGTACAACAAATATCCACAGATCCTGTGTGCCAGATTCCACTCACAAAGAAATATATTACATCCTATTTAAATCAACTCCCCTTTGAAGAATTCTAACTCATCAATGATTTATATCTTTTGAAATGTTTCTCAGGAATTTCATCCAGAGCGGACTCATCCAGACTTCCGATTATGGTTAACCAGTTACCCATCAACGACATTCCCTGTTTCTATCTTACAAAATGGTGTCAAAATGACCAATGAACCACCCAAGGGATTGAAAGCCAACATTGTAAGATCTTATCTCAGTGATCCAATATCGGACGCAGAATTTTTTGAAGGATCACAAAATCCTGTGAGTATATTTCAATATATTTTCTTTCTTTTATATAACTACTTAATTAGAAGAAGGAAGGGCAAAGCCAATCATCTTTAAAATAATAACGAGCATTGCCCTTTTTTTAAGGTTGGTGTGAGGAAGAGAGGAGTTTGAATCTTTATTGAGATTGATGTTTTCCTTCCACCTTACGAGTGTAAAATAGGGACCAGTTAAGTGCTGGGTTTGTTAACTAATTTACGATTTATATTTATGAAATACTTTGCATGGATAGGCCTATGCTGAATGCCTATAGTATACTGACTCTGCTGGTGGCACCAATAAGCCAGATAATAGTGTTAAACTGGGTGATTGGGTGATGGGTTATGTTTAACACTCAATAAGAGGAATGGTTCTTTTAACAGGTTTCAACACACTTGTTTCTATCCATCAAAATACATTCACAATGCTTTGGATGATCCAAGGCTATGGACAAAGGCACTTGCTCAGTATATATATATATATATATATATATATATATATATATATGTATATATATATATATATATATATATATATATATATATATATATATATATATATTTATATATTGAGCAAGTGTCTTTGTCCATAGCCTTGGATTATCCATATAAATAATCAAGTAGAAAAGAAGATAAACA
Source organism: Octopus bimaculoides (assembly GCF_046866305.1). Taxonomy (NCBI): domain Eukaryota; kingdom Metazoa; phylum Mollusca; class Cephalopoda; order Octopoda; family Octopodidae; genus Octopus; species Octopus bimaculoides. Next base: position 17,984,057 of record NC_142937.1, read on the forward strand.
AATTATGTCTGCCTGTTATGTATGGATGTGTGTCTCCATATGTGTCCTTGCGTGTGTGTGAAGTGTGTGTGTGTGTGTATATGGTCATGTATATATGGTCTTATCTGTTTATCTATCTATCTATCTATCGATCGATCGATCTATCTATCTATCTATCTATCTATCTATATATATATATATATATATATATATATATATATATATATATACACACACACACACCGTAAGGATCAATTTTTCCCACACGTCTGCACACAAACTTTGCTAACACTTTGTATTCCTTCTTTTCTTTATTATTAATAAAGTTATCATCCATTTATTATGGCCTACATTATGTAGGGGGATTTTAGGGATCATTGTCCCTATTTAACCCATGAGGTCTAATTTATGATTCAGTCCAGATTGCAAAGCCAAACAAGTTTGACACCCCTGGACTTTACTCTTCTGCAACAGATTTCTGGCTTTGTAACAAAATTTGAATTTCTTAAAAAAGAAATAGTTTCTGTAGAGGGAGTCATGGTAGTGTTGTTGTTGTTGTTATTGTTTAGACTGGGTATAAGTAACTTTTATCAGCAAGTGGGATGCAAAAGACATGGCTCATCATCAAGTAAGCCACACTTTTTTAAAGAAATTCAAGTTAATTTTTTTGTTGGCATGCCACTTAGAAATTTCCACAGGTCGCAGTTTGCCCTTGACTAGTTTGGACCCAGCTTTGCCCTGGTGCAGCAGATCTTTAACCAAAGATGTTCCAATGATAGCAGCCGTCTTTTTTATTTGTTATTTTTTAAACTGATTTAAAACACCTTGAACTATATTATTTAATGACACCTTTGTTTTTTTAAGGTGGAAGGGTCCAATTTGAGGGAGAATTGGCTGCTACTTCTAGCAGGTCAAGAGCCTCCCTCTGTAGTTCATCATTTTAGCAGTGATGGCTGTACTAGTGTGCAATAGTTGTAGAACTAGGAGTATAGGTATAATGTGTTACATGGTGAAAATATATGGAATTATTGTAACAAAAATGGAAAACTAAAAGCGTTTTTTTTTTTTAAATAAATGTCTTTCTTTTAAATTTCTTTTGTTTTCAGCAAGCATTCAAGAAAATGCTTTATGGACTTTGCTTCTTCCATGCTTTGGTGCAAGAGAGACGGAAGTTTGGACCACTTGGATGGAATATTCCATATGAGTTCAACGAAACCGATTTAAGAATCAGTGTTCAACAATTATCGATGTTCCTTAACCAATATGATGTAAGTTACTTTTGTTATCATTGTTGTTGTTCAATCCTCAGGTCACTTTTGGCTGTGTAGACCAAAGGTCTAAGCATTTCAGCTATGACCATCCAATCTTATTTATCTTGTGATATGAGGGAAACTTAGCTGTTATTTCTGTCATGCTGAGCAACCACATAACAAGTCTTCTTTGTTTGCTCATTTATAGTTCTTTATTTGCTGTAAAGTATGAATTTCTTCACCATTTTACACTGCTGTGTGCAGTGATTCTGTTCTAAAATTATTCTCATATTCTGCATATTCTTATGATGTAGAGTTCATGTTTTTTTTTTATATCCTTACCTGCATATTCTAATGAAAAAAATGCAGATACTTATGTGATTCTACGCACATAAATGATCAAATATTCAAATATATCTTGTAACTAGCTTAGCTACGGAAAGAAAATGTAGGTTTTAAGGTGAAAAATATTCAAATTATTTTACAAGAGATGACCTTGGTTTTAATCCTATCAGAAAAGCTGATTTACATGAATTTTAAACATTAAACGTGAGGAAAATATTCTTATAATTCAGATAGTCTCTAAATATCAAATAACATGATCGATAAATGAGGACATTGATTTTTTAAAAATGTGATAAAGGTAAATCAATGTCAGTATCAGGTCATTGATATTCATATTGATTAAAGTTTTGGGAAATAAATGCTATAAAGGATTGCAATGAGAAAAACCACTTAGTTTGATGCATATCACACTCATCACAGCACATCATATACTGATGAAAGATATCACATATATATATATGCAAGCCTTTGTGCATGCACATGTGTGCATGTGTGCATGTGTGTGTGTGTGTGTGTGTGTGTTCTCCTACCAGCCAGCACAGCTGTGCAATATGTAATAAAATGTGTAAAACTTTGGCTGGGCTTAAAAGTCATATAAGGGCATCACATGGCATCAATAATGAATCATTTCAGTAAGTCTTTTTGGCAATGGCTTTTCTTGTGTAATGAGGATGTAACTATTATGATGATGTATGTATGTGAATATATAAGTACATATATGTATACCTCGCATGATGTTAATGTTAATCCTTCCCCATTAGGTGCCATCACCATTCTCACTCCGACATCTCTATACCAACCCACTCTCACCCTGGTCCCTACCCTACCCTACCCTACAAGCAGATATCTCCCAACCCACGAGTGTATCAACAATGAGCTAAAAACATGTTTCCCCTCTGGTTTTGACCTGGTTGATGTTGTTTTGCTTTTTCAACAGCCATGAGACCTCTAGACCAGATGTCACACTTTCAGCCCCACCAGTGACAAAGAACTCAACTATGGGCAGGTAGAAGAGTAAAAATTAATATCGAAACTAGATTTGATTAGATTAAATTAAATTAAATTAAATTAGATAATATAAGTGTGGATAAATGGATAAGTTAGTGAGTACGATAGGTTGGAGTGAGCTCTTACCCCTGCTGGCGACAAAGGGACTCTCACTCAGAGTAAAAGGCAGACTGTATGACGCATGCGTACGAACAACCATGCTACATGGCAGTGAAACATGGGCTGTAACTGCTGAGGACATACGTAAGCTCGCAAGGAATGAAGCCAGTATGCTCCGTTGGATGTGTAATGTCAATGTGAATACCCGTCAGAGTGTAAGTATCTTGAGAGAAAAGCTGAACATTAGAAGCATCAGTTGTGGCATGCAAGAGAGACGATTGCGCTGGTATGGACATGTGGTGAGAATGGAGGAGGATAGCTGCGTGAAAAAGTGCCACACCCTAACAGTTGAGGGAACCCGTGGAAGAGGTAGGCCCAGGAAGACCTGGGCTGAGGTGGTGAGGCAAGACCTTCGTACATTGGGCCTCACCGAGGCGATGACTACTGACCGAGACCTTTGGAAATGTGCTGTGCGTGAGAAGACCCGGCAAGCCAAGTAAGATCGTTGCCAGTGCCCCTGGACTGGTTCTTGTGCGGGTGGCACATGAGATGCACCATTTTGAGCGTGGCCGTTGCCAGTACCGCCTGACTGGCTCCTGTAGGATTTTCGAGCGAGATCGTTGCCAGTGCCCCTGGACTGGCTTGTGCGGGTGGCACATAAAAGACACCATTTCGAGCGTGGCCGTTTTCGTGCGGGTGACACGTAAAAGCACCCACTACACTCTCTGAGTGGTTGGCGTTAGGAAGGGCATCCAGCTGTAGAAACTCTGCCAAATCAGACTGGAGCCTGGTGTTGCCATCCGGTTTCACCAGTCCTCAGTCAAATCGTCCAACCCATGCTAGCATGGAAAGCGGACGTTAAACGATGATGATGATGATGTAATCTTAATAGACTGCATACGAAAAATAAGTTATTACAAAGGAATAAGACCACATACAATAAATGTAACATATGTATTTGTCTAATTAGGGGAATCAACTGTATATTTTTAACCTAAGTATAGGGGCAATACAGGGGGAAATATATGTCAGAAGATATAAGGAACTGTTCTTCTTTTTCTATTCTAGAAATTACTGGTACTTATGTATGTAAAACACAATCTTTACATATGTACATATCTTCTCATAATTTTTTTAAATAAATAAATAGACATAATATAATGTGTAACAGTTGATGCATACTATCTCTGAATCCCCTCCATTTTCTTCTTGCCATTTGTATATATATATATATATATATATATATATATATATATATATATATATATATATATGTATATGTATGTATATATATATATATATATATATATATATATATATATATATATATATATATACATATATATATATATATCCCTCACTCTCTTTTGGAGAGGCACAAGCGCATACACAGACATATACACATGCGGCAGTAACTTCTGCCTACCAAATTCAATCACAAAGCTTTGGTCAGCCCGGGGCTATAGCAGAAGACGCTTGCCCGAGGTGCCACGCGATGGGACTGAACCCGAAACCATGTAGCTGGGAAGCAAGCTTCCTAACCACACAGCCATGCCTGCGCCTATATATATGTATATATATATATATTTGACAAGAATATGATTGACAGTGACTTTGATGTTTTGGTCAGCTCAGTCATCATTGAACTGAACATAAAAACTAACTTATCTGTCTGTCTCTCTGTCTATGCATAGTTGTCTGTTTATATATATTTATCTATATCTGTCTATCTGTATCTCTCTCCCTCTCTCAATATATATATATATATATATATATATATATATATATATATATATATATATATATATATACATGTAACAGTTTGCTTGGTTGCCTTCTAAATGATGATGATATAAATACACACACATGTACATGCTGATGGAGTGATGTGAAATGGCCACTTGTCATATGATTTGATGCTTATTTACATGATTCCATATATTTCTTGTATTCAGGAAGTTCAATATGAAGCATTGCTCTATCTGACTGGTGAATGTAACTATGGTGGACGTGTCACTGATGAATGGGATCGCAGAACTCTGTTGACCTTGCTCCAAAAATTTTACTGCCCAGATATAATATACAACGAGCAATATTATTTTGATGAAATCAGTCAAATATACAAAGCTCCTGAGGATGGTGAAGTAAGGAATTCCATTATCTAATTTTATTTTTTGTTAATGAGATTCCTTTGTGTTTCAACTGTTTTATCTTTTATTATTGATTTACAATCCTTTTTATTGAAGTTTTTAAATTATGAAATGAAATTATCGCACTATACATGAATACCTATGACTAGAAATTTTAAGATGTTTGTAATGAGTGAGCTAAAAAAAAAAATTAAATAGATATGCATATATTACTGCGAATCTCCTCATACAGATGTAAAAATCCTTATCTTCTACTATTACCGTCTCCGATGAAGGGATACATTGAATTTTCCTTGAAACAGCTGTAAGACATTCTACTTAAAATATAAATCTACTTAAAATATAAATTTACTTATGCCATTGGTCTCTTTATCTCATTCTTTTTTTATATATACACACGCTAATACATGACCCGTGTTATATTCCCCATTCATGTTGCAACCACATCTGGGGCAAAACTAGTCAGTATACAGCACTTACTCGGTATTACCTGTATCATTAGGGTCTGGTTGACTCCATTACCCTTCATAACCTTTATTATATACATACATACATATATATATATATATATATATATATATATATATATATATATATATATTCCAAATATTTTTATTTTCTTAGTATGAAAACTATATTTCTTACACAAAAGAGCTACCTCTGAACCCAACACCTGAAATCTTTGGAATGAATGCAAATGCTGACATTACAAAAGATCGCACAGAAACACAGTTGTTGTTTGATAACATCCTTTTGACTCAGGTAGGTCATCACTTCAAACGCTTAGCATTGATCACTGCTTGTGTGCTGCTGCTGTTTTTGTTTACCTCTCAAGGATCCCTGATTGAGCAAAACTATAACCAAAAGCTTTGAACATTCCATCTTTTATTCAGTATTGGTGTTTGTAGAACTGCATTATCCATTGTTTTTGTTCTTTAGGGGTTGTAGAATTATGACTTGAAGAAAGTTTGACTTCTATTTCTAGCATGTCATACAACTGCAGAGAAGACTCCCTTTCTTGTAAGTGATACATATGTTTTTTTTTTTGTTGGCACTCCGTCGCTTACGACGTCGAGGGTTCCAGTTGATCCAATCAACGGAACAGCCTGCTCGTGAAATTAACATGCAAGTCGCTGAGCACTCCACAGACACGTGTACCCTTAACGTAGTTCTCGGGGATATTCAGTGTGACAAGGCTGGCCCTTTGAAATACAGGTACAACAGAAACAGGAAGAAAGAGTGAGAGAAAGTTGTGGTGGAAGTGTACAGCAGGGTTCGCCACCATCCCCTGCCAGAGCCTCGTGGAGCTTTAGGTGTTTTCGCTCAATAAACACTCACAACACCCGGTCTAGGAATCAAAACCGCAATCCTATGACCGCGAGTCCGCTGCTCTAACCACTGGGCCATATGTATATAAAGAGAGATTTCCATTGTTATGATGACAAAACTGATTATCTCTGTGTGAAAGCAAAATAAATAAGTATACAAACAAACAAGAAAACAAACAAATAAATAAATAAATGCTTGTAACTGTCTGGCAAACAGGAAAGTTAGACTTGGTTAAGTTAATAGAGAAATGAACTCCCCAAAAACTATTGGCTATTGCTTCTTTTGCCATCACTGTGCTGTGTTGCTAGCCATGACAGTGTTCTAGCTTAGAGAAGATTTCTTTCTTTCCTTCCTTCCTTCCTTCCTTCTTTCTTTTTTCTCTCTTCCTCCTTCTTTCTCTATCTGTCCACCCACCCATCCATCCATCCATCCATCCATCCGTCCATCTTTCTTTCTTTCACTTTTTCTATCATTCTCTTTCTTTCTTGGGAGAGAATGGGTGTGTGAAGCTTAGTCAGAGAAAGGAGGGTAGCACCTTCAACTATTTTCAGAGCCTCCGATACTGGTGGAAAGAAGAAAGTTACCCTCAACCCAATGACCTGGTCCACTGAATGTTTGTAGCAGAATTAGTTTTATTTATGTAATTCTAACCAAGTTGAATAATTCCTGCCATGGTTCACTGTACAAATAAGTCAGATGGATTCAGACTGGAATCAACCAAAATTATATGTACAGTGAGGAGCTCTATTTGTTCAAGCAACTCTCATATTGCTAGTTGTTACCTCACACCATACATTAATATTTTCCAAAGCATTTCTATTAGGCTTGAGTTTTGGGCACACAATTGAAATGTAGCTTCATTGTGTCTTTTTATACTGCATTATTTTTCACTGTAATATCAAATTTATGCAGGAATCTGCTTTAGGATAGTAACCACATATAAACCTGAAGAGTGTAGCATTGAAACAAGTAACTAGGTTATTCCCTTGTGTGTATGTGGTATATGTGTGTGTGTGTGTGTGTGTATGTGTGCAGGCATGTATGTATGTTTGTATGTGTGTATATATATATATACTTTATATATATAATAATAATATAGATTTAATCAAAAGATTAAATGTGGTACTTAAAATGTTTGAGGCACCAGAATTTGGTAGGGTAAAAACCAAAAGCAAAATCAAGAGATTTGGTGAATAAAATTTGAAGATAAGCAACAAAAATTCAATAGGTTATAGCAGTACGTACGTTTCGTACAAGCTTCATTTATTCATGTAGTGAGAACACCACATAGAATGTACAATGAAAATGTATTCCTCAGCTGCATAATGGAATTTCATTTTAGAAAGTCATTTTGAAGATGTTTGCAAAAAACAAGAGCAAGAGAAGAAAACATACCATCTCGACTATGCTGCTGTTCAACGTTGAACAGCAGCATAGTCGAGATGTTTTCATGTGGTTTTCTCACTACATGAATAAATGAAGCTTGTATGAAACGTACGTACTGCTATAACCTATTGAATTTTTGTTGCTTATCTTCAAAATACTTTATATATATATATATATATATATATATATATATATATATATATATATATATGTATATATTTGTTCTTAGTTACATATAAAAACAGCATTAAGCTGAAGGATTATTCATTATTTTTTAGTAGGGTACATATTTAAACTTTTACTAGGAAACAGTTGACAGTGACTTTAAAGTTTAATAAACACACATATATATATGCTACTATTGAACAGTGAGAGAACGAATATTCAACACTGCATTGGTGGATAAATATTCTTTATTTGTGGTTAACAAAGCAACCAATGGTTTCATGTGAAGATCTACACAATTGTTTGAGTGTACCATGAGGATCTCTTCACATGCCTTGTTAACCTATAATTAAAGTGCACATAGACACACACATAATAGGCACACACACATGCTTTGAGGAGAAAAATATTCGATATGGTTAGTATGTGTTGCACAGTTTGTTCACTGTTTTGAAACTGATGAGTTTCTGCATCATTCCTCCTAGATTTTTTTTAATAATGTACACTAGAAACACTGAATAGTGATAAATTGTACACCTTTGTATATATGTGGGTATGTAAGTGTGTGTGTGTATATGCATACATGCCACTTTTCTTAACTCACTCCCCACCACAGGACCACTTTCTCACCTGGCCCCTAAACCCCTTGTCCATTTTCTTTTCCCTGCAACCACTTTTTCTCTTTCACTTTCCTCCTTTACTCTCCTTTATTTTTCTTTTGATGAAGGACTAGCATCCGAAACATCAAGACTCTTTTCCTTCCTTTTAAACATTAAGCTAATACAATTGTTAAAACTTGTCTCTCCTGTGTTGCCTCCTTTCAATATATATATTGCTACATTGTTTGCTAACTTACATGGCTTCTTGTGGTTTATTCTTCTACTAATTTAATTTACTGTAAACTTCCTGATCTGAAATTCAATGTCCATGGCTTCCTCTCCACAGAAACGGGTAAGCATTAGAAAACAGACTTATCTCAAATAACAACAACTAATAATTCTTCAGTGAATGGCTTTGCTTGAAAATGTTTGGTATTTCTTTCCAGAACTAACATGACTTATTTTGTTTTTTTAAACTATGACAAATTGATTCTTGCTAATACAAATTATCACTAGCATCCTTAATGAAATCCCATAAATCATTTTAATTAATCATTCTATAAATCATTTTTCTCACTCTCTAATTCACTATCTGTATCAGCTTGCTTGTCAGAAGTAAAGCTAAGCTTTGTTACAGACATTGAGCAGAATAACCACTAAATATATATAATAATAATTCTAATCAGTTCTGACAATATTTAATATATTTTACTGGATCTCCAAGTAATTTTATTTGCATTTTTCACTAACAGTTTCTTAAACAATAACTCAACTATTTATTTGTCCTTTTTTTAATTTGAATTCTGTTTTATGAGCAGGAGTATTGTTTTCTTTTTATATGGCATATTTAATGATATGTATATGTATGTGAATGTATGTGTGTGTAGATATCTAGATATATATGTATGTGTGTATTTATATATAAATATCTATATGCCTGCTGATGAAGTACAGTAATCATCATTATATAGAAGTATGTATCTATGTATGTATCTGTCTGTTCTATCTATATGTGTGTGTGTGTGTCTGTGTGTGTGTCTGTGTTTGTGTGTGTGTGTGTGTGTGTGTGTGTGTGTGTGTCTATATATATAAAACTCTTAATTCTAACAATTTAGGTGCTACCCTGCACCATCAGTCATAATTAGTGACAACTGAATTTTTCCTTTTCAGTTTTATATTGCGTATAGAAACCTTCATTATTTTATAATTTTCACGTTACCATTTTGCTGAATCAGCCACTGATTAATGTTGCTATTACTATATACTGACAGTTGGGATTTAGCCAAATCGTCCAGCAATGGAATGGTCACTACTGATGAGCATTAATTTTAAGTGAAACTAGACTAGTATGATGATCTCGCTCACTGTGGGGCAGTTATCTCCCCTGTCAGTGTATGGAATTGTGCTTCCTTGCAGCTAAGGGATTTGTAAACTCTTATTTCTAGTAATGTAAGAACTACTCTGCATCATCAGTCACAATTAGTGACAATTGAATTTTATATATATATATATATACGTATATGTATATATAAAATGTGAAAATTTAATTAAGCTTAAGTAGAAGACACTTGACCAAGGTGCCACACAGTGGGACTGAACCTAGAGCCTTGTGTTTGGGATACAAACTTCTTACCACACAACCCCACCTGCACCTATGGATTTCTTCATGACTTCTATGGTGTTGCTCAGTCCTAGACTGAGTAGATTTATAATGAAACATATTGCAGGCATGACCACCCCACCACATTTTTTCTTTTCAGACATGTACATCAGGGCTAGACCATATTATTGAATGTGTCTTTCCCTTTCTTAAAATAGTGCGATAAAGACACATGGTCTAGTGGTTAGAATATTCTGTTAATGATCATAATGCTGTGGGTTCAATTCCTGGACTGAGTGGTGCAGTGTGTCCTTGAGCATAGCCCTTCTTTTCATGTTGCTGCGATCTAATAAGTTGAAAAGGATTACTGACTGAGTGATGATGCAGCTCCCTCTCTTCTCCGGATGTCACAATCTGGACGAGTGAGAGTACCAAAATGATGCCTATGTCTGCTTGTGACTACATAGGCATCTAAAAACAATTAGTGACAATATGGTACATGTCACCAAGCTATACTTGCAGATGACAGTGATCTCTTTTTTACCTCTCTTCTAATATGGTGGATGAAGTATGATGAAGGATTTGACTCCTGTTTCTAGCAGGTTAAGTAACCATGTATATGTTTCCTATATGCTTTGTATTTTTACATGTTCTGTCTTTTAGCCCCAGGTGTGCCTTGACTGAACACACTTATGATCAAAAGGTGTTCCACCCAGGACCATTTTGTCTTTTCATGCATCAATCATCTTGGACTACATTCCATTTCAAAACAATGAGAAATACTTTGAGGGATATTAGGCAACTATTTCTAGCAGGCTGAATGACTATGTAGAGGTTGCCCTTGTACCATTGTATAAAAACTTCTTTCTCATTGATTTAAATTAAAAGATTTATTTTTCCAACTCATTATCAAGGAACATAGACACAAACACACAGTCCCAAGATCAAGTGAGAGTGACAATGTTTGCAATCCCAGTCTATGTCTTTGTTTCAGGCAAAAACTGCCTCAAGTGCTGGGAAAACAATAGACGACATTGTGGATGAAGTTGCAACAGACATCATCAACAAGCTTCCAGATGATTTTGATATTAACGAGGCTAATTTCAAATATCCAACTTCATACAAGCAAAGCATGAACACCGTGTTGGTACAGGAGATGGTGAGGTTCAACAAGTTGCTGATTGTGATTCGATCCAGTCTCAAGGATATACGGAAAGCAATCAAGGTATTTTAAGAAGTGTAAAAATAAAATGAAAGAAAAATATTCAGCTTCATCATCATCATCATCATCATCATCATCATCGTTGTTGTCATCATCATCATTATCATCATTGTCGTTGTTGTTGTCATTGTCGTCATCATCATCATCATCATTGTCATCATCATTGTTGTCATCATCATCATTATCATCATTGTCATAGTTGTCATCATCGTTATCCTTGTCACCATCGTTGTTGTTATCATTATCACCATAGTCATTGTTGTCGTCATCGTTGTTGTTTTCATCATCATCACCACAACCACCACCTGTCTAATAAACTGTAACAGTTGTTCAAAAACCAAGTCTTGACTCATCCTGTGTTATGCACTTTTTCACCTAATGTCTCACTGATTCTACATCAGGATTACATTAAGAGTACAATTGTTTGTGGAATATTCAACCATTTACACTAAGTCAATGATTTGGCAATTCTGTTGCTCAAAGAGCCTATCACTGTTTTAATGTCCCCTTTTTCCTTGCTTGCATGGGTTGGCTGAAATTTGTTGTGGCAGATTTTCTACAGCTGGATGCATTTCCTGCTGCCAACCCTCACTTGTTTGCATGTAAGGTAGCAGTTCCCCTTTACTGGACATTTTTTCATGGTAAATTGGAAACAAATGGTCCTGCTTGTATGATTTCAGTTCACATTTACAAAGCCCACTCACAAGGCTTTGTTTGCCCTAAAACTATAGTAGAAGACACTTGCCCAAGGTCTCATGCTCTGGGACTGAACCCCAAAATTATGTGGCTGAAGATATGCTGACAGAGCATTGCCTTTCTTCTGTTCTCTAAGTTATTAGAATGCTCTTACTCTTAATTTTCACATATAGCACAGTTGATATATTCAAATGATTACTCAAAGCATAGATGAGCTGACAGAAAAACAGGTTATAAGAGGAATCGACTATAATATGCAAGAGTGACAGCTATACTGGGTAGAGATAGAATATGCATTGAAGTACCACAAGATTCATGTAGAAAGATCCAACAGAAGAGGAAGACCAAAGAGGATATGGACAAATGTGGCAAAGACTGGTCTGTCTCTAGAAGTTGAACCTCATAACAGAGATGACAAAGGAACACTATAAATGTAGGAAAGGACTCATCTAATCCATGTATGTATGGAAAAATGGTTGTTAAAATCGTGATGATGACAATAGCAGTGGTGGAAAGGATGAAGATTCTAAGTAACTGTTATTCTTTGATTTCTCTTCTTTTATATCAAGAGTCAATCACTTTAACCATTGCTATTTGATATATATTGAAATCTTTTCTGTTATGTCTTCATTGTGCTGCTGCTTAGTCTGGCCGTTCTATTCCTTTTGTCTGGCCGTTCTATTCCTTTTGTCTGGCCGTTCTATTCCTTTTGTCTGGCCGTTCTATTCCTTTTGTGACCATATTTCTTATGCAATACACTGCTGTGTGTTTTGATTAATTTTGAAAACAGTCAAAAATTTCGATGAATTTACTGAAATAATTGGCTTTTTTATTATAAAATTAGTGTTTGGAACTTTATAAAAATGGTGAGAAATCATAAATACAATCACATTAAATTGTAACCCTCTTGATTCCAACCTGCTTGAGACTGCCTTTGGTTCCTTGATACTAGTTGCAGGTTTTAATATGGCCTAAATGAGGACCGTAGCATCATTATTGCATCAGACAAAATATTTAGTAGCATTTCTTCCAACTCTTTACAACTTGAGATCAAATTCTGCTAAAGTTGACTTTGCCTTTCATCCTTTTGGAGATAATAAAATATGTACTAGTTGATCACTGAGGTCAATGAAATCAACTGACCCCTACCCCTAAAATTGCTAGCCTTGTACCAAAATTTGCAACAGTTCTTGTTTGAAACACCAAGTCAATAAGGACCAAGTTATTTCATTAAACTCTTCATTATTTTCTAAATTAATTGAACCAAAGGCTGTGTATTTCAACAGAAATATTTCAAAAGTTTTAAATATAAGGAAATAATTTTATTCTCAAATGCAGGATGATTCTAATTAGCAATATCCTGCGTTTGAGAATAAAATTATTTCCTTATCTTTCAATACATCTCAACGATTCTAAAGCAAACTTTGTTTACTTTCATCATAATTTGAATTTAACATACGATAGTGTCTTAAAAAGTTTTAAAGTTTAAAATTGTGGTATGACCTGAATACTTCATTAATTCCTCTTATATTTCTTTAGGGCTTAGTAGTGATGTCAAGTGACTTGGAGGCTGTTGTTTTAAATATTCTCAAAGGGAAAATCCCAGGCATGTGGATGAACAAGTCATATCCATCGCTGAAACCTTTGGGAAGTTACATTACAGATTTCCTGAGCAGACTGAAGTTTTTACAGGTATATAAAATGCAGATTGTATAACAATAATATATATATATATATATATATATATATATATATATATATATATATATATATATATATATATATATATATATATATATATATATATAAATATATATATATATAAATATATATATATATATATATATAAATATATATATATATAAATATATATATATATATATAAATATATATATATATAAATATATATATATATATATATATATATATATATAAATATATATATATATAAATATATATATATATAAATATATATATATATATATATATATATATATATATATATATATATATATATATAAATATATATATATATAAATATATATATATATAAATATATATATATATAAATATATATATATATAAATATATATAAATATATATATATATAAATATATATATATATATATATATATAAATATATATATATATATATATAAATATATATATATATATATATATATATATATATATATATATATATATATATATATATATATATATATATATAAATATATATAAATATATATATATATATATAAATATATATATATATATATAAATATATATATATATATATAAATATATATATATATATATATAAATATATATATATATATATATAAATATATATATATATATATATAAATATATATATATATATAAATATATATATATATATAAATATTTATATATATATAAATATATATATATATATATAATATATATATATATATATATATATATATATATATATATATATATATATATATATATATATATATATATATGGTGCACTACGGTGGATTACTTAAGACTTGGCTCTTATTTCTAGCGGGTAGATGCTCATTAAGCATCATTACGATATTTCATAGCTCCTTAAAGCTATCATAACTGCGTTCCACCAATGCTACTACTGGCGATATCATCAAATTTTGAATTTATCCACAGATGATATGAACAGTAGTGACATCTAACTTCAAATCTCAGTGTTTGAATATTTCATTTATATATATATATATATATATATATATATATATATATATATATATATATATATATATATATATATATATATATATATATATATATATACATATATATACATATATATATATATATATATATATATGTATATAGGTGCATGAGTGGCTGTGTGGTAAGAAGCTGCTTCTCAAACGCATGATTCTGGTTTCAGTTCCACTATGTGGCACTTTGGGTAAGTGTCTTCTACTATCACCTCAGGCCAACCAAAGCACACACATACACTCACACATATATACAATGGGCTTCTTTCAGTTTGCATCTACCAAATCTACTCACATTGCTTTGGTTAGCCCAAGGCTATAAAGGATACTTGTCCAAGGTGCTACACAGTTGGACTGAACCTGGGACCATGTGGTTGGGAAGTAAGCTTCTTACCACACAGCCATACTTGTGCCTATGTCTAGTTAAAATAACATACAATTTTTTTTTAAATTTCCAAACTCTCATAAATCTATGAACTTTCTTTTTTACTCTTATTTTAGGAATGGTATGAAGATGGTCCTCCCTCTGTATTTTGGTTATCTGGTTTTTATTTCACACAAGCTTTTCTGACTGGTGCCCAGCAAAACTATGCTAGGAAGTACACTATACCAATTGATTTATTGGTGTTTGACTATGAAGTGTTAGAAGACAAAGAGTATCCCCAACCACCGGAGGATGGTAATGAAATTCCTTGGATTTTTATTATTTTTACATAAATTTTCCAGTTGATATATATCTACTGGTTGTAGTGGTGGTTGTGGTAATAATGGTGGTAGTAGTTGTGATGTGGTGGTCATGGTTACAACAAGGATGAGAGTGATGAAATCTGGGAAATTTACTACTGCACATTTTGTAATGCATTATTTGATTTTCTTTATTCACAGGCATTTTTGTGCATGGACTTTACCTTGATGGTGCACGATGGGACAGACAAGACAAAAAACTTGCAGAATCTTTTCCAAAAGTCTTATATGATACTGTTCCAGTTGTAAGTTATTGATTTTAAATTCAACTTCAATGATAGAATAATTGAAATTACATTCTGTTAGATTATAACTTTTCAAACCATGTAGTCATGTTTAGAAACAAAACATCCTTTTAACCCTTTTGATACTAACCCACCTGAGACCATCCCTGGTTCTATGATACAAATTTCCTGTTTTAAAGTGGTCTAAATTAAAATCTTCCATCAAAATTCCATATCATGTTTCAAACATCAGCTTAATAATTTCATTATTTTAAAAATTAATTGAAACAAAAGTAGTCTGTTTCAACAGAAATATGTTAACAGAATGGTTGATTTATATTTTAAACACCAGCTTTATAGTGAAATGGGTTGATAAAAACTATATAAAAGTCCTTCAGAATGGTCTGTACTTGTAAATAAAAGGGCCAACCTTGTCACATTCTGTATCTTACCTATTCTGCCAAAGGATTTACATTAAGAATACAAGTGTCTGTGTCATATACTAGAATTCAAAGAGTGGGCATTCACTTAATACAACTACTGGAACATTAGTTGTTGGAAATTGGCAGAGTTTTATTGACTTTCTCATTATTGTTTTGACAATATAAACCAAAAGGTATTAATTTTAGTCTCAGTTTCCTTTGACTAGGCAACAAATATCCAATATTTTTTTTTTATCAAGGTGGACAAAATGAAGTTGTATGACTTGGAAATAAATGCAGTTATTCCAGTTTAATTTTGAATGTTTCAGCATTTCCTATTTTTGAATTTGATTTCATTTTATATTTTGAACTTGTAAAAGACACACAGAGTGTCGAAATATTGTTCATTTGTTTCATTTTCATTTTAATAAACAGAGTCAATCTCTATTTATTACCAATAACAGTTGTGCTCTTCTTCTTGTTTCTTTACCTTCACAAAGAGTAACTTCAATCTTGAAATATTATTATTATTATTATTATTTTTAGATATGGTTGAAACCACTTAAGAAAGATATGGTGCCCGAAAAATATTGCTACAAATGTCCAGTTTACAAGACAAGTGAGCGTCGAGGAACACTTTCGACTACTGGCCATTCGACCAACTTTGTCATAGCCATGATGCTGCCAACAACCAAACCCCAGAATCATTGGATCTGCAGAGGTGTTGCCTTGCTGTGCCAACTGAACAACTGATCAGAACTCTTACTAATGCCAGAGTTACAACTATCAATTTATATATTTTACACAAATGAATAAGCAATTAAAAATGATATTTCTGTATATATGTTTTATATTTATTCTTAGCAGCAGTCGTGTGACAGACATGGTAGAGTACCAGTCACATTATGTTGTGTTATTTAGTTTAACTTTGATATAAGCTAGAATTTCAGGGGAGTTAATTCTGTGTATTCTTTTCTACACTTGGCACAAGGCCTGAAATTTTGGGGGAGGGGCCCAATTGATTAGATTGACCCCAGTATGCAACTAGTACTTAATTTATCGACCCCTGAAAGAATGAATGGCAAACTCGACCTTGGTGGAGTTAATTCTGTGTATTATTTTGTCTGTAGTAGTAGTAGTGGTAAAAGATGTTTGTTTTATTAAATATTTATATATTTATCTTATTTATTGAGGAGCAATAAACATTAAGGACTCATTGGAAATAAATTTTCTTGAATGAACTGGTGATTCCCTAGAGGTAGTAGATTACCTAGGTGACCAGTGATCTAATTAATTGTGGACAAAGATGTTCTGAAAATAGTTGTGAGAATAAGAATAGGATGAAGAAAGTTCAGAGAGAGTTTATTATTTTCGTTGGCAACAAAATATCTTATACTCAGAATGAAAGGCAGATTGCATGATGCTTGTGTACAAACAGCTATTCTACATGGTAGTGAAACATGGGCCATGGGTGCAGGGGACTTGTGAAGATTAGAAAGGGATGAAGCTAATATGCTCCATTGGATGGGTAATGTCAGTTTGCATGTATAACAAAGAACTAATATATTGAGAGAAAAATTTAGTATAAGAGGAATCAGATGTTGTGTGCAAGACAGAAGTCTACCCTGGTTTGGTGATATGATGCATATGGATGAGGACAGCTGCATATGGATGAGGACAGCTGCATAAAGAAGTGCCAGTCTCTTAGAGTGGATGGCACTTGTCGTTGTCATCATCATCATCATCATTGTTTAACGTCCGTTTTCCATGCTGGCATGGGTTGGACCGTTTGACTGAGGTCTGGAGAGCCAGCAGTTGCACCAGGCTCCAATTTGATCTGGCAATGTTTCTATGGCTGGATACCCTTCCTAACACCAACCACTCCAAGAGTGTAGTGGGTACTTTTTATGCACCACTGGCACAGGAGCCAGTCAGGTGAGCCTGGCATTGATCACGCTTGGATAGTGCTTTTTATGTGCCACCAGCATGGGGGCCAGTCAGTGGGTACTGGTATCAATAACGTTTGGATAGTGCTTTTTACATGCCACTGGCATGAGAGCCAGTCAGGGGTTACTGGCATCGGCCACTTTCGGATGGTGCTTTTTACTTGTGAAAGAGGGAAACCCAGGAAGACATGGGATGAAGTAGTGAAGGTTGATCTCAAGATACTGTGAGACTCATGGAGAAGATGACAAAGGACAAAGATAATAATTTGCTGTAGTCAAGAAGACCTGCCCATCGCAGTATAAATGATGTCCTAAGGGCATTTTGGTTATGCTTGTAGATGTGGGCCCTGCCCCTACACAAATTCTACCCTGCAAGCATTCCCCACATCTTATTCCTCTAATACCCCACCAAGTTCCATCCCTCCTCTATCTCTGACACTACTCATCTGCTGTAATCACTTGAGAAGAGAATCAGCATATATTATGCACCTTACCTTTCTTTCCTTCCTTTCCCAGCACCATGTCTATCCCTCATTCTTATCATCCATTTTCCTCTTGCATTATATTCACCAATTAACTCCTTTCTGTGCCTTCAGTTATCTCTTCCTCTCCTCTGCCATACTCCACCTTAACACCTTTCATATCTGCTATCATTCTCAATGCCCTCTCATATCTGCCATCACACCTCCCTCACTATGGCCAACCTTATGTATCTCTACATCTACTTCCCCACTGCTCCTACAGCTTGCATATTATCACCGCTTTCTGCTCTGTCTTCCTTCCTAAGCCATTTCTATCTCTTTTACCCTCTCTCCATACTGGTGTTTCCCATCAACTGTACCTCCATCCTTGTTCATCACTCACTCCTACCACCATATTATTCCTCTCTCATTCACTGTTTGAATCCTTTCTTATGCTTACCTTCATGTACCAGAAAAGTTTGCTCTGGCAACCCATCTTTTATCTCCTCCCCAGCAACTCTTTTATAATGTGAAGTAACTATATCTCTCTAACAAGACACGTACTTGTGCTTCTCTCATACTTCAACCTCTCCACATCTGGCATAAAGCCATCTCCCCCTCTTCAGTTGAGGGATTTTTTTTTGTTCTTTTGCTATCTTGCAAGCTACTTGGCAACCTCACCAGTACCAATGGCATGAATAAAGTACCCACTACACTCTGTAAAGTGGTTAGAATTAGGAAGGGCGTCCAGTCATAGAAGCTATGCCAATGATGACATTGGAGCTTGATGCAACTCTGTGGTTCATGGGATTGTGTCAAATCGT
This sequence comes from Octopus bimaculoides, assembly GCF_046866305.1. NCBI lineage: Eukaryota > Metazoa > Mollusca > Cephalopoda > Octopoda > Octopodidae > Octopus > Octopus bimaculoides. The sequence continues at coordinate 18,003,253 of NC_142937.1, forward strand.
TCAGACCATGCTAGCATGGGAAACAGATATCAAGTGATGATGGTATCTATCAGTCATCATTTTAACATCCACTTTTCCATGCTTGCATGGGTCAGACAGAATACGCTGAGGCAGATTTTCTATGGCCAGATGTCCCACCTCTCACTAACCCTCAATGGTTTTTAAGCCAAGTAATATTTCTTCTTTGGTAGATATATTTTCATGGAAGACTGGAAACAAACATGCTACTTCTATGATAGTGACACTTGCTAACAATTGTAATGTGATGTCAAGACAAGGAGACACACATATTTACGACGAGCTTCTTTCAGTTCTGTTCATCACTTGCGTTTGCAAAGATTTGATCAGTCTGCGGTTATAGAAGACAACTTGCCCAAGGTGCTATATAATACTTGTATCTATTAATTGTAAACAATATGGTTTAGAGGAAACTATCTCAAGGGAGCGTCCTATATTTTAAGTATAAGTATGATAGGGTCTCAAATTCACATACGTAATATAGTGAGTTGAAAAATTTTGATCAACTAAGCAAGTCGAAGCTGAAAACTCTTGGAAGATATTTTTAAACTGGAAAAAAAGAAAAAAGTAAGGGAAATAACTCTAAGAAGATTTCTTTCGAAACAATGAAAACCATATCCTCAGTAACTTGTAGTTCAATGCTTTCTATCATTGAAAGGCATTTTTTAAAATGCCTCTTCACCCAACCCACTAATGTTACAAACATAATGAAAAGAAAAATAGCTGCTTATTTAGATAAAAAAATTATTATTTTTTAAATTTAAATCAGCAGCTAATTAACAAACAGTGACTGTTGAAGATTTACATGAGAAAGACAGATAGGGAGATGTAATGCGTTGAGTTAGGTACTCCAGTAACTCTCAAATTAAGTATTTAGTAATTAATAATTAATTTTATTGAAGAAAATAGGCAGAATTTTTAAGCTTGGTGAGATTTAGTAAAACAAGATATGGTTTATGAAATTGATTCATTTTGAAACAAAGATAAATTTGCATCAACCTCCATCATAGTTTAACCCTTTTGATACCAACCTGCCTTAAATCTCTGGCTTTTTAAACAAACTTCCTGTTTTAAAGTGAGCTAAATTAAAATCTTTCAAATTTAATGCTAATTTGTTCCAAACACAAGCTTAATTACAATTAAGTTATTTTATTAAATTTTTCATTATTTAAAAAATTAATTGATCCAAAGGCAATGTAGTTCAGCTTAAATACAGTAACAAAAAGATTAAAACAATTAATCTTTGGTAAAGTAGTCCAGTTTTAATAACTATTTTTAACAATTTAAACTTTTGGCCTTCTGACTGCCATAGTTGGATAACAAAAAAGTTTCGATGGGAGAGAAATTTAGTGTTGTTTATTTAAACAAGATCCCAAGGATCTAATTCTGCAAGAACATTTTTGTCATGGCCTTCTTCATTTGGTCAGTATGTATTTTCAGTTTGGAATTAACTATTTTTTGTAATTTAAGAAATACTTGGTTATTTGGTTCAAGTTCCAAACCAGCTTTTATGTCAGCCAAAGCTCGATCAAGGTCCCTGGTGTTTAGTTGTGCTTGTGCTCGATGATAAAGGGCTTTCACATTATTTTTATCAACAACCAAGGCAGAGGTACAGTTTGCAATCACAAAATCATTGCTTTCATATTTACTCTGACACAGAGAAATATTAACATACAGAGTAGATTTCAAGTTCTGGTATTCAGTTCTCACATCTTCAGACATTTCATCATCTGAGTCTATAGTTATTACATATTTTAATGCTTTTCTATAACGCTTAAAAGCAAACTCTATATTACCTGCCTTGAAAAGCTCAGACCCTTTCTTCCGATGGTGCATAGCAACAGCCAGTTTCTCCTCTGTGGTCATTTCCCAACTATTTGTTTGATTTTCAAACTTATGCAATTCTAATTGGAATTTATATTTTTCAAATTGATCACAAGAGTCTTTTGATGACTCTAAAAGTATATGAAATGTTGCTTCACAACATTCATCTAATTTCATAGATTCTAAACATTCATCAATAAGTTCTCCAAGAATGGTATCTCCCTCTCCAATTTGTATTTTAACATTTTCTCCTAAGCCATACCCAAGAGAATCTTTGTTTAAAGTAGCCCCACCAATGTGGGATATGGAAACAATGCAAATACTTCCATCAGTAGGCCTTGCTAAACCAGATCCAAATTTTAGAATTTCTTTAGAGATAGAATTGTTAGGTGACGTCCAGCACTTATCATCCATTTGCATTTCTGCCTGAAATTAGAGTTAAAAATAGGGTTGTCTTAGAATAAATATTGCCTGCTGGGTGTATTAAAATAAAAGCATATGAAATGAAATTTATTTCAAGCATAACTAAGCCATTGAACTAGAATGTTAACTACAATACGAGAATCAAAATATCATGAACAATTCTTCATAATATTAAGCTTTCCAAATCCTAGGTTAATCCTTACTGAGTGAGCTTATATTATTCAAATAGTCCCTTAAAACATACAAATTAGTGTTAAAATGATTTGTTTATTTGACAAATGAACATCGTTACATAATAAAAACACATTTAAAAATCATATGAAAAATCTTCAGCTGATCAACATGTAAAAATAAAATAATTGCAGTATAAGTTTGGGTGGATACAGCAAAACTTTTGAGTGATACGTTTTGAGGTTGTAGAGTATGATTTGATTGTTTTTTTTAAAGAAATATAATTTACACTTTTGAAAACGTATCTCTGGAAAATTTCATAAAAACAAAAAATAATAATGCATTAAAAGTATGATCCTCTAAAAGGAAAAAAAAACATGTTTTTCCCCTCTCATAATCGTAATGTACAGCATATAAAATATACCTCTGGAGAATCTCATTAAGAATTGAGAAAAAATTGGAATTATCCAAAACTTCTCAAAAGAGATTTTCTTTACAATTTCCCCCTGATATCCATCTAAAAAATATATATATGGAAAATTTCCATTAGAATATGATTTTTTAAAAGAAAGTTATAAGAAAACAGACCTAGGGAGGGTGGGCAACTTGGATTCTCCTATAGTTGTAATTATATTCTCTTGGATTAGGTTGAATGGTGAGCACCACAGTTGTGCGCATGAACAGTGTAGAAGGAGGGCATGGTCAACTAATATCACAAAGAACATTGAGACTGTTGCCGATGGAACTACAATGGAAATCATTTTGGAAAATCTGGGGTTTTTTTTTAACTCATTGGCATTTGTCATTAAATCCTTCGTTACCAGTGGTTTTGTTCAAATTAACTGCTTTTGTTTCAACTAATTTTGACAATTATGAAAAATTTAGTAGTAGAGTAACTTTGTCATTATCAAGCTGGTGTTTGGAACATAGATTAACTGAAATTTTCATGGACAGTTTAATTTAAATCACTTTGAAATCAAAAAAATTGTACCAGAGAACCCAAGCCGGTCTCAAGCCTGTTGGTGTCGAGAACTTTCTCAAAAGTATATATGATTCAAATACATCGATTGGCACAATTTCTTAAGAGATTTGTGTACAAAGGTTACTTCAAAGTTTTGTTTTTGTAAAACAGTTAAGGACCATAAAAACGAAGACATCCCAATATTTCATAACAGGGAACAGAAAATTAGTTTCCCCATTACGGTGCACGATTGAATTACAGAATGGACTTAATACGTATGAAGTTAGGATACTTGTTTGGTGTGCAACGAAGCGTAGCACACTCGATAATATTTAAATTCCTGGTTGCAAAGTTTTTGATCATGTTTGCTCAGTCAGGACAGATCTGGGGCCAAATAATGAAAAAGGCATAAAGACAGCTATATTTCCGAATAACAACAGTATAGAAATCATCTTAAAGTATTAATTAGATTGTTAATTTCGTTATTTAAATCAAAGTTGTGCCTCCTGTTAAGGCTTATGAAGTTAACAAAAATTAAAATAATTATTTATTATATAAAAAACTGTTTCTTAAAAAAATGATAATGCTACTTCAGTTAATTAAAATATACTTCTTCAATTGGCTATGCAATTAACTAGAAGTCTGTTTGTTGACTGGGGGAAGTTTTAAGTATTGTATGAAAAAGTTTAAGGGACTACTGAGGAAGTTTTATACTTTTTGGCTTTTAGATCTAAAAAAATATATTAAACAGAAAAAGAGATACAAGGAAATTAGAAAATTATTGGAAGAATTTTCCGGAAATTCAAAACAATTTTTGATCGTCTATATAATGTCTTTTTAAACTTAAATTGACTACATTTAAATTTTTGTTGGTATGATGTTTAAGAATTAGCGTTGAGAACTGAAATAGTTTAAGAAACGACTGTATATCGTTAAGAAAGGCAAACAAACACATTATTTATACATTTACGGGAATGATGTCCCACGTTTGTGACAACTCACCTGGTGTAATTAAAACCATTGATACATCAAAACAATTAGTGAGTCATTTAAATTATTAAGAGTGGAGAGAGAAGCTGCTGGACTGGAAGATGATCACTGTAAGAGAGAAAGAGAGAGGGAGAGATCTGACTGTTTCTTTGATGGTCAGAACCACTGGAGGGTGGCTCTGTGAGTTTACCTATGGTTATATCCTGCGAGGGGATCGATAGTAAGTAGGTAGTAGTAGTAGAAGTATTTAATTGAGGATCGATGCCTTGGGACTCTATATATACATGTCTGTCTCTCTTGCCTTTTGGTCCCAGTATAAAATAATTTTAAAAATCAGTTACAAAAACAAAGATTATAATTACAATAACAATGATAGGAGAACAAGATCAAAACAAAGAAATCACAGGTTAGAGAGATGGAAAGAGAGCGAAAGAGAGAGAAATAAAGAGATAGAAAGAGAGAGAGAGAGAGACAATTAGATAAAGAGAGGGATGAAGTAGTAGGAGGAAGAGGGTTACGGAAGTACATGAGGAAAAGGGAGAGAATATACATGTAGCCGTAGTAAGAGGGAGGTAAACAAGGAGGAGAAGAAGAGAATATAGAAGAAATCCTAGTAATGGTGGTGGTAAGAGAAAGAAAATTAAGGCGATTGATGAAGAGAAGGGAGAGAATAACGGTGGCCAAGCTAACCGGAAGTCTACCCCCCGCCCCGTTGACGCCAGCAGCGTGTGACGTCATTGTCCAAGATGGCCCCACTGAGATGTTTTCAGTTAATAACAGCAGCTGTTGTTATTATTTAATCATGTAACAACACTTTACTGGAGAGGATTAATATTGAAACAAACTCCTTCCAATAAGGTATGTCATGCTATTATTTCATATAATTCATCTTTCGGTACTACTAAAGCAGCGCGGACCCGAACGCGCAGTCGCGCAAGCTAGTCTTGAGTGGTCGATCCTAACCCTAACCCTATGTCTCTAACCCTAACCCTATCCCTAACCCGCGTGTGCAAATGAATACGTGTTTAGGGTTAGGGTCGACCACTCATGACTAGCTAGCGCGTTCGGGTCCGCGCTGCTTTAGTAGTACCCATCTTTCCATCCTGTTTTAGTTTTCATCGTTATTCTGCCTTTTTTTTTCTATCTCATTTGTTCTGGTTTCGCCCCCATCTCCGCCCAAACCAGTCCCATAAGGTCTGTTTTACCAAAATGGGTCCAGTCTTCAGCTTATCGTCATTTTTGTACGTTTCTTTTTTTCCAAGTAGCTTATCAAAAGCTACAATAACTAATACATCTCTTTTTCTTTTTAATTCGGTGAAAGATTTGGCTGTAATTTCTAGCTTCAAATGACCACGTATACTCTCCTTCGTTAGCTTACCTGTCATTACACATATGTAATATATATATATATATATATATATATATATATATATATATATATATAAATTAATGTTTAGCAGAAGCAACTGAGTGACTCAAGGGCCAAGAGTTTCGTGTGTTTAGCACTTATCAAACTAGTTTCATAAGTGTTAACGCACGAAACTCTCGGATCTCGAGTCACTCTGTTACTTCCGCTAAATATTAATAAAAATATACATATACTCATATTTTGAGTTCTGTTTTTCCTGTTTGTCTTAATATAACTGAATATATACATATAAGTTATATCACTCATCTTTGAGTCTAGATTATATTAATCCAGTTCCTTTTAATTGCTTCACTGTTCGTTGGAAATAACCACAGATTTAAATTGAATTACGTTGATGGAAAAGAGAAACCCTGGCATTCCAGGTACCTTCATTTTAGAATTTTCTTTTTCTATAGAAAGAAGTCCTTCCTGAAACGTTAGCTTTCTTTTCACAGGCTTCCACCCTCATTTAATTGAGTCTTGCCAATTCTAACCACCATTAATTAAACTCCCTGAATTCTAATGTTACACACTCACACATACGACCTCCGGTTCTAACAGAAGGGATCACATAGAGAGCTCCTGAATGTCTACATCACATACTGGAGCTCCTGAATGTCTACGAAAATTCTAAAGCATTGTGTTTTGTCCTCTATAAAATTACCTACAAAACGGTAATTAAGTCATTTTAATTCGTCTTAATTATCAGACTCATGAATTATCATTTACACTATACGTGTAACTGTTAGTCATTTATGTAAAATTGATGATTTATTTGTAAATTAGATGATTAGCATGCTATCTTGTCGCTTTAGTTTTGCACTAGAGGTCGTTATTTACGTACAGATTCAACAACTTGTGTATAAAAATGTATGAGAGAAAAATGTTACTAGAATTCGGAGAGCCCGTGCTCGTATGTGCCTAAACTTCCAGATGTACCTGTGTATATATGCTTGTCTTGTCTGTCCACCTTTTCTAACTATACACACCTCTTTGGGCTATATTTCTTTACATATAACTAGCTCTATTTTTATATCTCTCTATATATATACCCTACCTGACTGCTTCATGTGTCAAACTCTCCCCTCCTGCCTCTTATCGAATACATTATAATCTGAAATTTGTGTGATTTAAATATGTTCATTACTGTTTGTCTAGTTTGAATAAATTCTTTAATTTTGTAATGGTTTATGTTCAGTACTTATGCACACACAAACGTTACCCTCTATTATATTATGTTTTAAAACAATTATCTGGAACGATTATAATTCGGGTTTAAAACTCTAAATCCATTGTTATTATTACTTATCTGATTCGTACCCCAGACCTATTTTATTTTTGCTACCCCATTATTGCATATTTAAACTCCGAAATAATTCATGACAACACGATGTTGTCTAACACCCACGTTAACGCTGATCGAGCGAATCTGTGGTTAAAGGTATTCCAGATGAAACCATCCTGTTGATTTTGAGGGGACAATGTTTCACTACCGTGACATCATCGTCCAATGTAACCTTCATCGACTGCGATTTGACTGCAATTTCTAGCATGACGAGCGACCACGTAGTATCTCCTCGTTGACCTGCTTTCGTTGAAATTTTTGTTTGTTTTCTGTTCAATAACTGAGAGAACCTGTCGTATTTAAATTTCGCAGGGACTATCTTATCTTTCAAATGATCCGTAGTCGATAAAAATTACCAATCGTGTTTCCTGAAATTTTTTTTTATTCACCACAAACACGAAGAATTTATCTGCCAACGAAGGGCAACTGTATGTAGTCGCTAAACCTAAACGGAGGACACATTGGATTGTATAGTTTTAAATACACAAAGGGTGGTTAAACCCAGATTTTTTTGGTGTAAAGTGGGTAACAGATAAATGATTTCCGGGGTAGAATTTAGCTTTTTCGCTTGAATTTTCTCTGAATGTCATCGAAATACTTCAACGAAGTAAAGTCGCTATCGATCACACCTATTGATCCAAGACACTTTATCTATAACCACTATACTTTTTTTTTTAAATATATATTTAGAACTACATTATGTAATGTGTCTTAACCTTTTTCTTGATATGGTAGGGTGTGATCTGAGGTAAATTTGGTTGCTATTTCTTCTGGGTTACCAACCCACGTAGAGGTTTCCAAGTTCACCAAGGATTAAGTAACGCATACACTTCGAGGAAATCGCCTGCATCCTCTCCCATCCTTCTACTTGTGACAATGTCAGAAATCAATGTTGCGAAACAGTGCAGTCTCTAGAATACCAACTGGTCGATTTAGATAATTATGGCTGTGAGGGTAAAAAAGCTTGCTTTGCAACCGCGTGGTTTCGGGTTCAGTCCAAATGTGTGTCACATTGTGCAAGTGTTTCCTATAGCCTCTGGCCGACCAATGCCCTGTCAGTGATTTTGGTAGACAGAAGCTGTGTGAAAGTCCACCATGTGGATGTGTCTGTGTTTGTCCTTATTCAGCTTGACAACCAGTACTGGTTTATTTATGTCCCTGTAACTCAGCAGTTCAGCAAAAATAATCAGTAAAATAAGTATCCGCCTTTAATGATAAAAACAAAAAAAAGTGCTGGGGTTGATTTGCTCAATTAAATCCTTCAAGGCAGTCTTCCATCTTCTCTGCAGTCCAATGGGATCACATTTTACACTATCATTTTGGTGTGTTAGAAACAGCAGACAAACCACACTCTGAAGCTTTTATAATTAAAATGAAACCTGGCATATATTGGATAATATAGTCTTTGACAAATCATGTGTGAAATTGTGAAATGAGTAAATAAAAACTAGTTGTCACAGTTAGGTTAAGGTGAAACAACTGAATACATTAATATCTTTTTTTTTTTTTTTTTTTTTACTTGTTTCAGTCATTAGAATGTGGCCATGTTGGTGCACTACCTTGAATTTTAGTCGAACAACTCAACCCTAGACTTTTTTTTTTTAAACCTGATACTTATTCTGTCGGTGTCTTTTACCAAACTAAGTTACAGGGATGTAAACATACCAACATTAGTTAAGTAGTGATGGGACACATACATACGTACGCATATATTTACAATGGGCTTCTTTCAGTTTCCTTCTACCAAATCCACTCACAAGGCTTTGGCTGGCCCAAAGCTATAGTAGAGGACACTTTCCAAGGTGCCATGCAGTGAGACTGAACCTGGAACCATGTGGTTGGGAAGCAAGCTTCTTATCTTACAAGGAAAGGGTCAACAGTGATTTTGGAGCTTCAACTTGCTTGTCATACTAATGAAAGCAAATCAGAAGGATCCAAAGTTACTGTCAGCCTTTTCTTTGCAAAATTTTGTTTTCTATTAAAATGTATTGAGTAATCCTTCAGTTTAAACTCAAAAAACAAACAACATCTTCATCATACGTCTGCTTTCCATGCTGGAATGGGTTTGACTGGAACTGGTAAGCGGGAGGTTTCAGTCTGATTTGCACCAGGTTCCAGTCTGATTTGGTATGGTTTCTATAGCATGATGCCCCCCCCCCCCTAATGCCAACCACTCTGAGAGTGTAATGGGTGCTTTTTATGTGCCACTGGCATAGGTGCCATTTGTGTGACACCGGCAACGGCCATGACTGATTTCACTTCTCAAGCACAGCATCTCACTGAAGGTCTGTCATTTGTCATCACTGTCAAATTTACATTTTGCACCATTTTCTAATGCAATCTGCTGATATTTTCAAATTTTGGACTAATTTTTATGAATTTCTTTTGGCAGCCTTGAGCCATTTACATATTTCTCTTATTCTCTCTCTCTCCCCTCCCCTCCGTCTCTCTCATACACAGGCTTGGCAATTATTTCACTTTTGATGGGAAGACAATCTTTGAACTGAAATTAACATTTACAGGCCAACAAAGGAGTCTGACTTGCTAGAAACAGTAACTGAATCTTCAGGGAAATGGGGGCTAGCCTGAAGCTAAACAGCAGGCTGTGGGTGTCTCCCCATCTGCTAGAAGTAGCAGCCATATCATTAAAATCATACCTTACAATAAAAAAAAAATTCATTGGATAATCCTGGATTTGCTTTCTGTAAAGGTAAAAATGATGTGATGGTCATGACTAATACCTATGATCAGAAGTATACTCAGTCAGGACTGACCTATGGCTAAACAGCTATGCCATTTAGTAATGAATATCTATTGATTCTCCTACTTGTATCAGCAGCATGTCTGTGTTCTATTTAGTGAAATACCTTCTGTTATTTGTGATGGTCATTGAGAGAGAGAGAGAGAGATCCTATCCTGACTATTAAAGTAGTAACAGAACAACTGCACATCTCATTTGTTATTTGTTTATTCTGTTATGACCAGGTTTATTGGTATATGTTTTTTTTTTCCTTCTGTTTTTATTTTGTCTATTGATTATGTGGCATATGCATGGATTATAGAAAGATCTAGTTAGATATGTCATGTAATGACAAATGAAACATTGTAAAGTCATGAAAATCATTAAAAAAAAATTATCCAAACATATTGTTCATGGAATGAGACAGTTAGGCTTGGTCATTTAAATGCTGTTGATTTGGCACAGCCGTCCGTACTCTTTGGTAGCAGTACTGTTTGACATTGGAGGCAAAACTACATGCATGCATGCATGCATGCAAAAACAGTAGTGCCACAATGGTTGTGCCAAAATCCCCCATATTTTACTGTTGACCAATCAAGGGAATCACCATGTGATTGTCTGACTTGCAAGAATTAGCAGCTAAATCTTTCTCTAATTAAACTCTACAAAAAACATTGAGTAATGTAGTCTTAGATACACTAGAAGGTCACAGCTAGAAAACATTTCATAGGTTTGTTCAATCTTGGATGTTTTAGGGCTAAATAACTCCATGTACTATTTGGATTGTTTTGATTTCAACTCCTCTGTACTCAGACAATGTCGAACAGTGAGCAATCTCTTTAGTGCTGTGCCACAGTAAATTACTCTCAGTACTCTCCATAAAATGGTTGATGAATGACCAGTGTTAACATAGTCAAAGAAAATCTTTAATCTTGTTAAGGACATGACTTCTAGCACTTGTGTCACAGTAATATGTACTCAGTACAAAGTGATTGGCGCTAGGAAGATATCCAACCATAAAAACTGCACAAAAGATAAAACACTTAAGTGAGACATGGCCCACTAACTCACCTAGGAGGACAAGCAACTCTGAATAAGAATTGTCTCAGACCATGAGGACTTGACTAACTCATTGTCATGGAAAGCAAAATGTAAAATGATGATAATCATCATCCTGTACTTTGACTCCTTGAAAAATCCTCAAAAGAACACCTAATCGAGTCATGCCAATCTTGTTTCTGTCAACCTACAAAAAGCACAATCACTACACAAACTAAGAAACCATTGTAGCCCTCCCAAACATGAACAGCATGTCACTAAAACCCTTAAATTCACTTGGTGCGATGGCTGCATCACCGCTGAAGAAACATCATTAGTATTGCAAAGCTTGGTTTTCTTCTCCCGAGACAGAAAATTCTTTCACTCCTAACAACTACTAACTCTTTACATGTTCAGTTAACAAAACAGAGTACTACTCCAACACTTGAGATGGTGCTGCTATATACCTGGACATGGTCCACTATATTCAAAGAAAGGTAGATGACTGTGATGCTGTTGTTGATATGAACACACAACATGCTCCAACTTCTGCTGCCCACTCTTTCTGACTTTTCTGTTACAATTTCAGTGGCCTCATCTCAAATTGCTCTTATGATGCCCATCCAACCCAGCCAAGAACATTCTTGATTCACCTGTCACTCGCTCTCATCACACACATTCTGTCTACCAACCTCTGCATTAACTGTTATACCCAGTCTTTCCAACCAGGCTCCCTGAAATTCCGTCTCTGCATGTTTTTTCTGCAACTGTTTCAACTGTTCAAGATTAACATTAATGGCATTAATCTTTTTCTGTCTTGAAAGGTCATGGCTACAGTTTCTTCCCCCTTTCCAAAGCAATTAAATGAGAAAAGAAAAAAAAAAAAATATTGCTAAACAATATAATTCTGAAGTACACCTAATTATAAAATATTTAAATTTTTAACAGGGACATGAAGCCCAAAGTTTGGGTTAGGAATTTACTACAGATGTTTTCAAACTGATATCAGCCCTACCTCTACTCTACAAAATACTAGTGAAAAATGTTTTTGGCCTGTTTCTTTGTTTATTAATGTAAGATCAAAAGATTTCACATCCATATAACTCTTTCTCACCTTGGTGTTGGATGAACCTGAGGTCATCTTAACCCTTTTGATAGACCTACCCAAGACAGCCCTTGGTTCTATGATAAAAAAAACTTGCTATGTTGAAGGTCATCTCCTTAAACAAATCCCTCAAAATTTCATGTTTATTTATGCCAATTTGTTTCAAACACCAGCTTTGTAAGAATTAAATTATTTAACCAACTTTTCATTATTTTCAAAATTAATTGGCACAAAGGCAACTTTATTTAGGATTATATTATCCAATGCATTCTTTACTTTTTTAAGAGTGTATTAAGCTGTGATATAAAGAAATATTTGACTGCTATTTTCAGCAAATTTAGTGATCATGCAATGGCTTCCTTATTAGCTCTGTCTTTCATTTATTTCCATAAAGTGGTTTAACTATTAATTGTTCCATAACATCAGTATTATGATTCCATATTTGTGTGTGTGTGTGTGTGGTGGATATAAGCTCTCATGTTGTACAGGAACAGGTTGGCAACAGAAAGAGCATCCAGCTGTAATAAGTGCTTCTAATTTTGGCACAAGGCTAGCAACTTTGAAGGGGGCTTGGAAAAGGGGACAAGTTAGTTACCTCAACTCTAGTACTTTACTGGTACTTTATCAACTCCAAGAGGATGATTGGCAAAGTTGACTAGGCTGGAATTTGAACTTGGAACATAGAGTGCCTGAAGAAATGCTGCTAAACATTTTGTCCTGTGCACTCCCAATTCTACCAGCTCACTTATCCAGCCGTAATAATAATGTCTCCAGTGAGTACTCAGCCAACCTATACATGTGCTTTATGAAGTCAGAAAACCAGCAAGGGATTTGTGGATGAGGGAGATGATAACATCAATACTTAGCACAGGAATTTTTGGAGGAGCCAAATGTAAACAAACACACACACACCCGACAGGCGTCTTTTAGTTTCCATCTACTAGGACACTTGCCTAATGTGCTACATAGTTGAACTGAATCCCAAATCACTTGGTTGGGCAGCAGACTTAATCATACAGCCATGCCTGTACTTGCTGTGTGTATATGTACACACACACAAACAATCAACATAATCACATATAAGCTTGTGAGGTGTGTGTATGTATGTGTGTGTGTTTCCACTAACTCATACACTTTACATTTAATATATATATGAGATGATGACTGCAATGAGTCAGTCTGAATTGTCTGTTTGCTCTTTACAAAACATTTAATTTAGTTTTGAAATCATTAAAGTAGGAGTGTGATTTTGTGGGAAATTAAAAAAAAAAAAAAACAGATTCCAAATGAATTTTAAAAAACATTGACCACACAACTGTTCTCATTTCAGAATTCTACTATTTTGTCAAGTCCAAGATGAAACAGCCCTAAAAACCTTTTCCTGTTTTCACCTATCTGTTTCATATTTATTTCATAAAGTCACACATGTTATGGCATTTTCTATGAATCATTTATGCATTGTGATTGTCTCCCTCAGTCTGCCTCTCTCTTTCCTTGATTAGCTCTGTGAATTCATTGATCTCTTTCAACTGGATAGCTTTTGTATTTAGAAGTGTATTTATGAATCATTTATGGTCCGACCCATGCTAGCATAGAAAATGCAGATGTAAAACTGATGATAATGATTATATTTGATTATTCTCTCCCCCCCCCTCTTTCTCTGATCAGCACTATTAATTCATTGATTTTTTTTTTTTTTTTGCACATGGTAGATTTTGTACTGTTATGATGTAAAGTTAGATATAATTTATTGAACTAGCCTTGACATTGCACTGGTATTTGTTTTATTGATCCCAACCTGTGTAGAATTTCGAAATCACCATTTTTATGGTTCAATCAAAAACGAAATTCATAACAATGGTGGGACCCTTGATATTGGGGGGAAAGGCATTGAGGTGGGGAAAATCCACATCCTGCCTGACATTGTTTGTGTGATGGACTTCTTCATTGTTTCTGTTTGTCCAGTCTCACTTAAGTTTTGGTTGACTTCAATTTATAGCAGAAGGCGCTTATCCAATATACTGTACAGTGGGATTGAACTTGGCAGCATGTGATTACAAAACCAACTTCTTAAATAAAGCCATATCCAATGGAGTGAAACCGAGTTCAGTGTTTTCTGTTAGCAATAATTAACAAATTAATATATTTTTTAAATTTGGGTTCACTCTCACTGCATATCACCTTGATAAAGAATCTTCAACTATATTCTTGGGTGGGGGGCAAATTCTTGTGAGTAGATTTGGTAAATGGAAACAGTAAGAAGCCTGCTTTGTATGTGTGTATTTGTGTCTCCTTGATTTAATATCACATGATAGTTTTATTTGAATCTCACCATCACACAAGCAGTGTCATTCGTTTCCAATTTTCTCCAAAAGCATACCATCCAGCTCTGGGTAAATATTACTTTGCTTGTAAACAGGTAGTAGTTGGTGACAGGGAGAGCATCTGGCTATACATACAGAAAATCTGCCTTCACAGATTTCATCTGACCCATGCAAGTATGAAAAAAATGGATGTAACAGCGATATTGACAATGAAAAATAGTTTTATTACTAGTTATAATTTTATTAAGAAATTGTTTTTGTTTTAAATGAAGACTTCCACAATTCCAGAACAGTCTACTTCATTTTCTATTTTTCTGTTTCACTAGCATCTATCAGAAGTTCTTTTGACATAAATGATCCTCGATCTATATTTCTGAATCAGCATTACTATCATCATAAAAATCAGAAGGGTATTCTGGCCCTTAATTCAAAGGTCTAACATTGTCACATGTGTCACATTGATTTCCTGTTACAATTCACATTAAGGTCATGCACACATACACCTCTTAGAGATACACAGCCATTTCACACAGTGATTCATAGAATAGGTCATTCAGCTGATCGAAACAAACTGAATATTCTTCATCAAAATCAATAGAAGAGATCCATTCTTCAAAATGAATTTTGTTTAACTGATTTCATATTGATTGCTTCTTTAGTAAACGGCGTCCTCGCTATTTCCTGCCGCATATTTTATCAGTCATTACTGCAGCATTGTTTTCTTATCTCACAGCATTACATGATGAGTGAGTAGTGTATTTCAGACATTCATTTTCATCCCTGCCCCCACACCTCCACCACCACTATTATTACCATGAATGGTGATCTCAATGTGTATTTAAAAAAAAAAAAAGAAAACCCCCCAAAAAACCTCAAGGATACTTATCTGCAACAAACAGTGTACACATGTTGTTATGTGTGGCAATGAGACGTTTGTACTTATTAGGTAAGATTAGGTTTATTGTGGCTGGTTGGGGAAGTTATGACTCAGCCTTGAAAACTATGGCAGATGCACGGGAAGGAATGGAAATAGCAGAGTATTAATGTGTTGTAGGTGTTGGTATGGTTAAGAAGTTTGCTTCCCAACCATGTGGTTTTGGGTTCAGTCTTACTGAATGGCATCTTGGGCATTACTGTAGCCCTGGGTCAACCAAAGGCTTGTGAGTGGATTTGGTAGACAGATACTGAAAGAAACCTGCTGTGTGTGTGTGTGTGTGTGTATACACAGGCACACATGAACTATGTATAAATGTGTGTTTGTGTCTCCTTGTCTTGACATTGTGTGACAGTTGTAAGCAAGTATCACTGTTACACAAGCAGTGTCATCCATTTCCAATCTTTTGTGAAGACCTGTCTGGCCATGAGGAAATATTCCCTTGCTTAGAAACAGGATGTCCAGCTGGAAAAAATCTACTTCAACTTTGGCCAACCTGTGCAAGCATGGAAAAGTGAACATTAAAACAATGATGACCATGTTTGTTCTTAACTGTGTACATTTTGAGTTAAAATCTCATCAGGTTCATCTTTGCCTTCTATTACTTCTTAAAAACAGAATTAATATTCGTAATATATTGGGAGTAAGAAGTAAATTGATTAAGCCTTAAGAATACATTAGAATATCTTTTATCTTGTTTCAGTCATTAGACTGCAGCCATGCTGGGGAGAATTTTTAGTCAAATGAATTCAATCCAGTACTTGTTTTTAAGCCTGTTTTTTTTTTCTATCAGTGTTTTTTTGCCAAACTAAGTTCTGTGGATATAAACACACCAGCATCAGTTGTCAAGCAGTGGTGGCAGACACACACACTCACACAGATATATATACATGATTGACTTCTTTCAGTTTCATCCCCTTATTTTTACTATTTAGTTTAGTATAAACAGCAACCTTGTTCAGTCAGTTCTTATATCTCCATTACATGAGTAAATAATCTACTGATATTACAGAATAATAATGTCTATTTATTGCAGTTTCAACTCACAAGGTTGACCCAGTGTCTTAACTGTTCTCTTATTGCACCAATTCCACTAAGTGTGAGTGAAGCTCTTACTTGTTTTGTGTAATCGTCTTCAACCAATTAATGTTACACCACTTGTGTACTGACAAGAGCAGCAAGTGTCTAAATAACAAAATAAATAAAATTTCTTGAACATTTCAAATATATTGCATTTGGAAACAAAATATTTAACAGGAGGTAAATATAGGTATAATAAAAGCAACCCAAAACAGGGACACAAAAATGTTACCCTGCAAAGAAAGTAAATTTTTTTTCAGTCTTGTTTAATCAGGAGAAGAGGCAGTATCCATGATGTGTTGCAGGACCTCTAAAGGGGAAGAGATAGAAAGATTTCCTTAAACTAGAAACTTGTCCTGAATGCTTGCAACAGTTAGGACTCTTCTAAAGGTGTCCAAGGCTTGATAAACTCAGAAACAAAAAGCAACATGAGATGTTCTTAACTACCTGAAACTCTGATCACTACACTCTTTAGCTTTATTACCTCCTGCACCAATACAGGTGTTAGGTCTTTGTATTGTTGGTGAAAGTTTACTCTTTTGCTTACACATGGACAAGGCCTCTAGTTCATTCTCTTTATTTTTCTTTTGCAGACCTTGGGGGTTATCCCTGACCCCTCATCATCTTTATCTGTCTTTCTCACCCACCCTATACAACATATTTTTTTAATTACCACCAGCCTAATCATTTGAACTTCTTATAAAACGAACCATCAAGAGCCCACTGTGGTCATTTGAATTGTTAAAAATAGAAGCTAAATTCTCCCACAAATACTGGAAGAAACACATCAGTTGATGTCCCCAGATACCTTATGCCTGAATAAGGGATGGGATGGTCATGCTTGACACGCTTTTGATCATAGGCCAGCTTATTCTGAATTGACCTGGGGATAAACAATTCTGTTTTGTGGTGGTGATGTACAGCTGCCATTTTTGTGGCTCTCACTTTGTATTAACTTTATACTATATATAATAATGTGAGTTAGTCATGTGTTTCCTCTACAGCAAAATACTTGTTCCTGTCCCTCTGTCATTCTTTAGCTTCTCAAATCCTGTCATAAAGCCACTTCCCTCTCTACTACATTCTCACTCAGTCAAAGGAGTGTTTCTAGTTTTCGTTTTTTTTTTGTCTTGTCAGTTATTTGCCACATCATTCCAGCCTCTACTATGAGTAATGCATTTATACACTTTTGTAAAGTGGTTGACATTAGGAAGGTTTCTCCAGCCATAGAAACTGTACCAAAGCAGACATTGGAGTTCAAAACTCAGTGGATTTTATTGAACCATCCAACCCATACCAATATGGAAGACTGATGTTAAATGATGATGACGATGATGAAGGCTGGGAATTGGTTTCATCAGTCTGGGAAGTCCTGCAAGGGTCATGAATGACTTATTACAAAAGCAACTACTTGTAATATTAAAGTAAAATCTTTGAACTATTATTGTTGTTGTAGATGATGATGCATTGCTAATATTTAGCTTGTAGGAAAGTTTATAAAAGAGTTTGATTGCCACAAGGAGTGAAGACTCTAACATCACAGAGTTACTCACTCCAGAGAGAAATCCAGTTTAACTTCAATGTATTCAGGTGTAGACATGGTTGTATGATTAAATAGTTTGTTTCCTAACTGTATGGTTTCAAGTTCAGTCCTACTACATAGCTCCTTGGGCTGACCAAATTCTAAGTGGATTTGGAAGACAGAAACTGAAAGAAGCCCATCATATATGTGTACTTGTGTGTCTTTGTTTTGACATGACATGATAGTTGTAAATGATTGTCACTGTCACACAAGCAGTGTCCTTCATTTCCAATCATCTTGCCATGGGGAAAATATTGAAATATTACCTTTCTTGGAAACTGGTGAGAGTTGGTGACCTGAAGAATTCTTGCTATAGAAAATCTTCCTCAGCAAATTCTGTCTGACCCATGTGAGCATGGAGAAGTGGGCATTAAATGACGGTAATATATTTAATTGTTTTTTAATTATCACCAACCTTATCATCTGAATTTAGCATTTCCTGAACTTATAAAACAAACCATCAAGAGCCCTCTGTGGTCATTTGAATTGTTAAAAATAGAAGCTAAATTCCTCACAAATACTGGAAGAAACACATCAGTTGATGTCCCCAGTTACCTTATGCCTGAATAAGCGATGAGATGGTCATGCTTGGCACACTTTTGATCATAGGCCATCTTATTCTGAATTGACTTGGGGATAAGCAATTCTGTTTTGTGGTGGTGATGTACACCTGCCATTTTTGTGGCTCTCACTTTGTATTAACTTTTTGTTGTTGTTTAACCTATCTTTATTGAAGAGATCTATGGCCAAAGCTCTATTCCAGCCATGGCCATCCTGTCCATTTTCCTTTGTGCAAGGGATCCAGGATCACATTATCTATTCATGTCCTCTTCTAAAACAGTGGGATACAATATGGGAAGTGTGTGTGTGGCAGATGTGGCTGCTGTTTCTTGCAGGTCAAGTGACTGCATAGAGGTTACCCCCTCAGTTGGCTTAGTTACTTGTGGTCAGACGAATATTAGTTGAGAATATGATACAAAAACTGTTAATAATAATAATAAGGAAAAGAAAATGATAGGCAGATGTTTATGCAACAGAAGTGAAATAATTGATTCCATCAGTTACGAGACCACCTGCGCAACACACTCACACATTCATATACATACATATATACATACATGCATGCTCTTAACAGATTGTGTTCAAATTCCTTGCAGACATCGAATTTTGTTTCTGGGTAGAATACTTCATTCTTAATATAAGTCAATAAGCAAAAGTCGAAGTCCCAATCAACTTGGGCTTCATACTATTTTTAATTTATATGTTTATCTTGGTTCAAGTTCATCTGGGAATGTTGCCTGCAAACAGACTGGCGTCCTTTTTATATTTTATCAAATCATTCGCAAAAGCAAATATTCAAAATTTTGTTTGGCATGCAAATTGCATTACTATTGATTATTCTTCAAGCTTTATTATTATTATTATTATTATTATTATTATTATTATTATTTGATTATTATTATTATTATTATTATTATTATTATTATTATTATATATTTCTTGAATGATTTCTTTTTTGTCTTTAAAATATGTTATTCTTCTCCACTTAGTTTTGCTGCTTCACCAAGCAAATGTAGTTCTGATGATAGTTGTGAAATAATAATAATAATAATAATAATATTGCTCAATAGTGCACCACCATCACTAGCCACCAAAAAATCAATATATTATTTTAGTTGATGAAAGTTTTCCATTGGTAGAAATTAAATTGCTTGAAGTTGTTTCAAAGTGAACTACAAAGATGATGATTAGATTTTTCCTTTTTTTGCAGCCTCCCTACCTCACTGTTTATTATTTTTTTTTATAGTCAGGAATCAAAATGGTTTACTTAAGTCAGCATAACAAACTGAAGAATTTGAGTTTTTCTTTTAGTTCTGTAAGTTGTTGTGTAACAACTGGTTTTAGTGCAATAATTTCCCAAAATTTTAAGTAACAAAAGCATAATGTAATATTAAAATGTGAAGAAAATTACATGTGAATAAATAGAAGAGGCTGGGAAAAAAAATTGAGAAATATTTTTATTTTATTTTATAGATTTCCTATCACAATTATATCATAAACTATTCTGAAACAGATATTTACCTAAAACAATTTTGTCTTAATTTCTTATTTCACTTTCTCTACTATTCTATAAAAGACTATATATTTAACTATACTCAGTTATATTCTCTCTGCACCCACCCCACCAAATTATTTTAGGTCACACAAAATTAGCATTCACTGAGTTTTTTTTTCTTTTATAGCCTTTCAATGGTGTATCATTTAGTATGATAGACAGGTAGATGTTTTAATTTAATGCTATTTCAGTTATGTTCACTCATCTTAGTTTTACAGTCTTGTAAGCTTTCTGCAATCTCAGTGAATGTATTATTCACTATTTCCTATATATTGAAGCACAGCATTGATGAACCCCAACTAGGCTGAAATGCAGCTGTTCTCTTGAGTTATTGTTGAGGCAATGTTCACCTTGCTCTGATATATAATCCTGTGTCTTCAACAAAAGCATATGAAAACATTTTCTCTCAGACAAAATCCACAACATCATGTGCCTTTCAACAGTGTATATACTTTTAGTATGATGCACAGGTGGCAATTTTATGTAATTTCCATATTTTATGTGATTAAGCTCTCTTTAGAATTTTTTTTAGGTCTGGTTGGAAGGTGCTGTATTTAATTTTGTTTTAATTCTTGCAAAATGTTGATGCTTTCTGTTTATATCACTTTTGAATCTAACCAATTACATATTGGGGTCAACCTGGATGGTTATATTACTTCCCTATGCTCAATCTTATTTCTCAGTTAAAAGTGAAAAATAATTTCCTTTTCCAACCACTTGGTTCTGGGTTCAATCCCATTGCGTGACACCTTAGGCAAATGTCTTCTATAGTCTTGGGTTGACTAAAGCCCTGTGAGTGGATTTGGTAGATGGAAACTAAAAGAAGTCCATCATGTATGTGTGTGTGTGTGTGTGTGTGTGTGTGTGTGTGTGTGTGTATATATATATATATATATATATATATATATATATATTTGTGTGTCTGTGTTTATCCCCACATTATCGCTTGACAACTGATGTTGCTGTATTTATGTCCCTATAACTTAGCGGTCTGGCAAAAGAGGCCAATAGGATAAGTGAACTGTTTGCATGAAGTCTTAGTTTTTGCTTTGAAGCACTATTGGTTGAGCAAGCCACCACCAATTCTTTACTCCTTTAACACCCTCGAACGCGGTTCCCAACATGACAGAGAAATACAAAGCAAATAAGAGTGGTGCAAGAACACAACCTTGTTTTGTACTATTTGAGACTGAATGAATTGGACACTTCCCCGCTAGATCTGACAGAAGCCATCATCCTTTGATGGAAAGAAATTATGATATTGAGCATCCCTAGATACAGTGTTGAAAGCTTTAGATAAACGAAAGTGACAAAAATGTCTTGGTTGTGGTCATAAGCCTTTTCCTGCAGCAGCCTTTGGCTAAAAATTCTATCCA
This sequence comes from Octopus bimaculoides, assembly GCF_046866305.1. Classification (NCBI taxonomy): domain Eukaryota; kingdom Metazoa; phylum Mollusca; class Cephalopoda; order Octopoda; family Octopodidae; genus Octopus; species Octopus bimaculoides. The sequence continues at coordinate 18,024,688 of NC_142937.1, forward strand.
CTCTGACTCTACCAGCCCGAAATCCACACAGAGATCCAGGCAACACAAAGCTGGCAAGGGCATCATTTAGTCTATTTAAGATAACCCTTCCAAGGATCTTCCCAGGAACACACAAGAGGGAAATACCTTTATGGTTGTCATATTCACATTTGTTACCTTTGAGCTTATAAAAGATGGACAATAGAAGCGTCTTTGAACTCTTGTGGGACTGATCCTTAGAAGAGTTCATATAACTTGTTCAACAGGAGACTGCTATCACATTCATATATCTTGGTTGGTATGCCATCGTTCCCAAATGTCTTTCCATTTGTGATCTGTTTCATGGCCTTTTTTTTTCAGCATTTGAGGAGCAACTGACAGTTCTTCAAGGACAGGCCTTTGTGGTAGGCTGATGATCAGTTCTTCATCAACTATTGAGCCCAATTCAGAATATTTGAAAAGTACTCTGCCCAGCGCTTCATGATCTTTTTATGTCAGATATATATATTCTTTTATTTGTTTGTCATTTGACTGTGGCCATACTGGAGCACTACCTTTAGTTGAGCAAATCGATCCCAGGAATTATTCTTTGTAAGCCTGGTACTTATTCTCTTGGGCTTTTTTGCCGAGCCGCTAAGTTACGGGGATGTAAACACACCAACATCAGTGATGGGGGGACAAACACGGATACACAAACATATATACACACATATACACACACACATATATATATATACATATATATGACAGGCTTCTTTCAGTTTCCATCTACCAAATCCACTCACAAGGCTTTGGTCGGCCCGAGGCTATAGTAGAAGACATTTACCCTAAGTGCCACACAGTGGGACCGAACCCGGAACTATGTGGTTGATAAGCAAGCTACTTACCACATAGCCATTCCTGCGCCTATACTATATATATATATAAATATATATATATATATATATATATATATATATATATAGTACAATATTTCCCTTATAATAATAAATTATACACCTTCCCTCAAATTATTGCATTGTTCAGCCCCAGGCTAACGCTGAGCAATCCTCTGATCAAAAGCATTCTGTGTCCAACTTGTCTTTTAGGGCTGTGTAAGAATACATTATATAACATCCCCTTTGTTTAAGGTGGAGTAAGATTTTAGGGATATTTGACTGCTATGTCTACCAAGTGGAGCAATTGTGTAAAATTTTTCTTGTTGGTTCAGTCCTCTATACTTATTTACAGCTGGTTTTTTCGACCAGTATGAAATTGTCTTGGTCATAGACAGTGGATAAGACTGGGCGATGAATAATGTCTAGTAATATTCCTTGCTGGTTGACTGTTAGGCAGCCTTCTAAAATGACCAGCACTGACCAACACAGATCTGTTAGCTATATAATAGCTATAATAAAAGCCACTTGTTTTTTTTTTCTTTTTTATGTAATTAGGTGGCTTATTCGTGGTTGGTTTAATGAGTATTACTGATAAATATTTTAATGACCCTGGGGAAATAAATGACTAACATTGACAATTGTATGAGGATTGGAATTTAAAATTCTGCTGAGCAACTACATTATATATGTCCTCCAATGGCAGCTGTAGTAACACTGTCATCTTAGAAAAATGCTAGATCTGAATATTATAAGCTATGAGAGTTCCTTGAAGTGTTTGATAGATTCAGTTGCTGTGGAGGGTAAGGAATCTTGTACTTTTGGGCCACTTTCCTTTCATTTAAAAGAGAGAGATAGAGAGATGAAGCAGTGGTGTTGGTGCTAACTTGAAGTACAAAGTTGCAACACTGCTTTCTTGTTCTCAGAAAAGTATGGAGGCATCCAGCTGTAGAAACCATACTAAAATAGACACTGAAGCCTTGTACAGGGCGTGGCCTTACCAGCTCATGTCAAACTATCCGACCCATGCCAGCATGGAAAATGGACGTTAAATGATGATTTTTGTTGAAATAAAACTACTTTTTGGTATAAAGTTTTATTTTTTAAATAATGAAGAATTTAGTAGAATACCATTCTCATTATTAAGCTGGTGTTTGGAACTTAAATTGACAGGAAATTTTGATGGAAAGTTTTTAGATTATTTTAAAGACAAGAAGTTTGTATTGGGCAGGTTGATATCAAATGGGTTAAATTGCTCCTCCCACCCCACCTCGTCATTGGCTGATCTAGTCTGGGATTTATTGTGATTAAATAAAAAACAAAAAACAAAAAGTGACTGGATGGTTATGGCTGGGATGCCTTTGAACATAAATCTTTTATCACATTTCTGCAGAAATACATTACCTTTTTTGTTGTCTTGGGAGATTTAATATACCAATAATGCACGTGAGTCAGTTAGTTAAATATCTAACCAACTAACCGATTGATCGTTTAATGCGTTAGTTAAACAATCAATCAATTAGTTAGTTGGTTAGATATTTAACTGACTAACAATAAACAAGTAGAATTGAACTGGTGCATATGTTGTTATTGATGTAATGACTTCCTTAAGACACAACAAAATTTGTTTCAAGAATCTTGCAAACCAAACACAAAAATGAAGTACCCTACATTTCAAATTCATTTTTTAAATAATGAAGAAATTAGTAAAATAACATTATCGTTACTAAACAGGTGTTTGGAACTTAAATTAACACAAAATTTCGATGGAAGCTTTTAACTTTAAAACAGGATGTTTGCATTGTAGGACTTGGAGCAGTCTTAGGTGGACTGGTATCAAAAAAGTTGAACTCTTCTGGAATCTTTACAACAGATTAATTATTACTAATGCTAAATCATCACTGGTTGCATTACTTTCTTTGTGGTTAAGAAGATCACTTTGTAACTGTGTGGTTTCAAGTTCAGTCTCACTGTGTGGCACCTTGGGCAAGTGTTTTTTCTGGAAACTGTGGAAGCTCATTGAATGTATATGTGTTTGTCCCCTCCCCTTATCATTTGACAACCAGTGTTGATTTATGTCCCCCGTAACTTATCAGTTTGACAAAAGAGACTGAGAGAATAAGTACTAAACTTTAAAATAAGTACTGGAGTCAATTTGCTCCAGTGTGGCCACAGTTCATTGACTGAAACAAGCAAAAGATAAAAAAAAAAAATGATCACAATGTTTACCTACCACATTAAAAAAAAACATGTTACTCAAGCTACCTTGACACATCAATACCAAATCCATTAGTAGGTATAAACTCTACAATCTGTGACCCAATTATTCGATGGTTTATAAATAGAATTCTTAACTGTACCAACACACCTATAGTGTCAATTCTATGACTACAATTCTACAATTTTCCATAGGAAGTACACTGTAATGAAAGCTAGTGTTAATTATCGAATCCTTGATAGTAGCATAAAATTTAAAAGAAGTTTCCTCTGTGGTTGTTTGGTTGGTTTTAAAAATGACTACACACACATTTACTTGAGCACTTTACTGTTTTGTCATGATTAATCAGTTTTTAATTTCTCTCTATCCATGTATTTGTTTATTTTTATACTTTTAAACATTTCCCAATTGACAAAGATACAGATTTATAGTTAGAAGAATCTTAAAATGATATTGCTGCTATTTCTAGCAGATCGTGATCATGCAGCAGCTCCGTGTTGCCTCATCACTGAGACTTCAAATATATTGCTTTAGTAACAGTTGTTATAATATAAGCATCAAATTTAATCAATACTTGAATTGAAAATTGTGTCCCTGGTGTGAACAAAACTGTATGAAATATAAAACTGTCCAGAAATCTAATAAAAGATGATAAATAGATTAGAGTTCATACAGATAACCTAAAATGTGAAAAATCATGAAATTAGTTTAACTATTTCGTTGTAATGCTGGTATCTAAATTTAACTGGGAACAATTGATGTTACTATTCTTCATAATGGCAAGGGTTTGTGTATGATGTGTACGACTTGCTAAGCTTCAAAACCACATGCTTCTAAGTTCAATCTCAGTGAATGCTACTTTAGATAAATATCTTCTGTCATAGACTTAGGGTTGATCAAAGCCTTGCATGTGAGGTGTGTGTGTGTAATATTTGCTAGATAAAATCTCTGTGGCAGCTTATCGGGTGTGTGTGTGTGTGTTTGTATGTAGCTATCACTAAGTATTTGTTTGCTACACTGATTTTGTTTGTACCTCCACTAGATTATGTCTCTCAAAACTATGCAAGGAACATGTTTACATTGTTATAAATTAGCTTAAAAAAAAGCCATACTCTCTGCGAATTTTTAAGCTAGCTCCTACAGGGGGCTAATTGGGCCTCTGGCCCAAAACTAAGGACAGATAAATGGCACAACTCTAATACATTTATAATGACTATATGTCCTGGTGGTGTTTGATTAGAGGTTAAGAATGGATGAGAATTAATTCTGTAATGCAATCGTTCATTCTATTGTTCCAGTCCCAAGTTGAATTCCAACTGTTGGCCAATTTGTCCCAAAGTTCTTATCTTGACAGAAAATTAAGAAAGCGAATGTCATTTATCTCCCCCTTGATCTCTGATGTCCTCTGACAAACGCCAACCAAGATGGCATGAATCAGCCAAGCTTTACCTGCTAGAAATAGCAACCCAAATGCTTTTAAATCAGATCCCAATGCTAGATGTTCAAGAACCAAATGAAGGGCAGATTTTTAATCCTGGGATCATCCTGATTCCCCAAAAATGTAATATGTCTATATAGAGCAAATGTAGATTGAGATACAAGGGTCCCAGATGGACAGATAGAATTTTGCTTCATTATCACCATTAAAAGTTTTCTAATATTTCAATTTCAGTATTTCTGATTCATATTGTTGTGCATGTGTGTGTGTGTGTGTGTGTGTGTGTTTTACATGTTCTCTGTGTTTCTGGATTTTTCAAATGCTTAATTATCATATTCTTCACATAAGAGTGTATTGTTACTTTGAATTTGAAATGATTCATTAAGTTCTCTTGTGAGAACTACAAACTTGTGGGATTCTGATATGGGTTTGTGTCTATGTATGAAAAAATACATATCATCTTCATCATTTCCTGAAGTACTGAAATAAATTTAAATACCAGAAAGCTTGTCTCTCTGACAGACTACATAACAATACAAATGATAATGAACTACATATGAGAAGGTAAAAAAACATTTCTTCTAAGCTTCTTTTCCACTCTCTCTCTCTCTTTCTCTCTCTCTCTCTCTTTTCGTAAGTGCATGTATATATGTAGGCCTACCATGCTAGAATGACATTGGTGGAAGATGTGGTCCTCCTGCCCATTGAATTCTCTCGAACCATCCTACCTATGCCAGCATGGAAAGCAGACATAAAATGATGATAAATATTGTATATATGCCTAGTTGTACCCAGACAAAATTTGTGCAGTGAACAAATACTTTGTGATGTGTAGTTATGTTTCTTTATACCAAAGTTTTCCATCCTTCACAAGAGATCAATAAAATACAATTGACTAAACACCTTGCAGCGGTTGCTCTCGTATGGCTACATTCCAGTGACTGAAATGCTGAAAAGTCTTCTTAAAAGATGCTAAAGTTGTTGATATAGTTTGATGAAATATTGGAGTCATTTTATTTACGCATAATTACACCTGTCTACTACATCTCCATTTTGTATTGTTTATTATTTGGTGACCTCAATAGTGCTGGTACCATGGAAAAAGACCTAGTATATGTATAATCTGTAAAGTGGTTGGAATTAGGAAGGGGATCCAACCATATAAACCCCACCGGAGCAAGCAGTGGAGCTTGTTGGATTCTGTCAAACCATCCAGCCTATGCCAGCATGGAAAGTGGATCTTAAATGCTGAACTGCCATGAATCTGTTGTAAAGTCAGTGTCTTGAGGTACATAATAGGAACATTCTGGGGACATTTTAAGCATAAGATCTTTGAGGATTAGAGTGTCAGTGATTCAGCTTTCTTAATTCCACTTGGCAGTGGTTTCAATGTTACCTTGATGCTAATTAGTATGATGCCTGAAACTATCGAAACTGCAATAACAGTGAAACATAATGGCAGCGAGAGGGTTAAGTTTGATGGACATGCAGTGTCCATCTCATCATCACCAGTCCACCTGGCTGACAAAGCCTTGAACCAGTCGGCCTCTGATGAAAGACATTACAGCTTTCAACATTTTGACTGGTTTCAGGCACACTAAATCTATGAGTACATTATCTAATGTGTTCTTTTTTGAAGTTGATAGGGTAGGGTGTAATTTCAGTGAGTTTTGGCTACTATTTCTAGCAGACCAAGAAACCATATAGAGGCACTCTCGGTTCATTGATGTAGTTTAATCCCATGTTTTTCATTTTTTTCTCTGGCATAGTCCACCCTGGACCACATTATGTGATGTTATTTCTATCCTAAGATGGTTGAATATATTTCTTGCCAGCTGAGTGATTATGTTGAAGTTTGCGTTATGGTTGAATGATTAGCAGAGAGAAGGCTACATAGTTACATAAATGATTCCTACAGAAATAAACATATCAACACTAGTATAGAACAAATGGATGGAAGGCAGTGTGTATGTGTACATATCTGCATTTTGTACTTGGGTGTGTGTGATAAACCTGTTTTACATGGAAAACCTCATTTGCGGCTATTACATTGTCTTCTTTATCTGACTGTGAGAAGAGTTGTGCTGGAATTATGCAAATGTATAAATCTGTACAATTCACTCATTTCTTTCATCTATTTGTTCATATGCTAAACTGGATATAAAATAGTTGAAAAACAAAATATCTGAAGAGAATTGTATAGATTAGGATGATTTAATGAAATATTATGATTTTAAAGATTGAGAATATTAAAAATGTAATTTTGCAAGTTTGGCATCCAAATGTCTCGACAATATTAGTCTGTCAAAAGCTGGTGGTGACTAATGTTGGAGAACATAAATTAACATTAAAGCATAAACTTTAAAATCAATTGATTTCTTATATTGGCACAAGGTGGGGATCACATTTGTGTCAGAGAGGAGGAGAGAGAACTGGAGGCGGGGTTGTGGTTTATTTGAATCAATACTACTGTCTGCCTGATTATTAATTCATCAAATTCATTAAGATGAATGAATGGCAAAGTCCATCAGAATTTGAACTCTGAACATATGCATTCATCTCTATCCGTCTGCCACTCTCCTTTCACACTCTTGCAAACTTATCCTATCCTCTCATCCTGTCTGATCCTCTTTTCCGCTTAGTTTCATCTGTCTCTACCTTGAGAGAATGCCTTGACACCTTGTCACCACCACCATCTTTCTTTTTTCAGTAGGGGTAGTCGTGTATCTCTTCCATGGCAAGATGTCTGTTCTTGTCTCTTTGTTAAACTTAAACCTTTCATCATTTGGTACAAAGCCACCTCCTTTAATACTACACCCCCTCAGTTGAGTCATGTCTTGAGAGTTACTTGGTGACCTCCCTAGTATTGGTGCCACATAAAAAGTTCACAGTATGCTCTTTAAAACAGTTGACATTAGGAAATCCATCCAGCTACAGAAACCAGACTAAAACAGCATTGGAGTTAGCTTGTTGGTCATATTGAACCATCTGACCTATGCCAGCATGGAAAATAGACTTTAAATAGATGATCCAAGTATTGAGCTGTGTTTATGTTGGTCTACCAATTTTTGAGGATATGGTTGATTATGTTATCCCCAGTAGCTATTTTCACCAGCTTGTTCTGTTTTATAGATCTTTGATTGTGGAAATGTTAGTGAACCCAGACAGGATTCAAACTCAGAATGTAAAGTGACTTAAATAACACAAAGTATTTTGTCATAGTTTACTACTACTATGTAGTATTTGGTCTAGCCAGCTACAGTTTGCCATTCCACTCCCGATTTATATACTAATATGCTATCATTGGTGGTGCAGTAGTTGGAAGATCATCATATTTGTTGTAACATCCATTTTCCCATGCTGTCATGGATCAGATGGAATTTGTTGATGCAGATTTTCTGTGTCCAGACACCCTTCTTCTCACCGGCCCTCATCTGTTTCCAAGCAAAGTAATAATCTCTTAGTCTAACAAACACTAAACACCCTAGACATAACCACAAGTCTTTTTTCCTTCTTTTTACAAACATCACACACCATGTCAAGACATCTCACAAAGCTTCGATGGACTTTTGCACTTGACTGTGAGCATACAGCACTGCTTGTGTTTGATAGTAAGGGTGTTTTGTTTATGAAAATATGAAATCATTCACACAAGCAGATACATGCATACACACTCGCACACCGCACACACGTATGCAACAGGTTTCTTTCAGTTTCTGTCTACCAATTTCACACACAAGGCATTGGCCCAATCATGGCTATCCAATACTGTTTACACAGTGGGATTGAGCTCCTAGCCACATGCTTCTAATGCAAACCACACTGAAAGATCTTATTTCTTTTAGCTGTAGTTGACACCCTAGTTGCATCTCTATTTCTGAGATGTTAGAGATAACAATATAAATAAGATATACGGCTGAGATAACTGATACTTTCCAGGCAATATACTAGTTTACAACTCTGACTTTTTTGTACCGTCACCAGTAAGATTTATTGCACAGGGTTATTATGTAACCCAATTCTTTCTGTAACAATACTGTCTGAAGAAGTTCATTTTCTGAAGTGCTTTGTCAATAATGTAATATAAACAAGGTCACAATCCTCCGGTTTGCAGTATTTAAAATGTCTTTAACATAATAGAAATATTTTGTTACGTTTTTAATAGTCATGTTTTTTTCTTGTATTGAATTTTTTTATTAGCTTTCTATTTTCTTTTTAATTATTATTCTGTCATGGTGTTTATCTGGTTTGTTGTGCAGATTTTGATCATTTTAATACTTCATTGGAAATAAAGATTGATTTCTAATTCTAGCCAGGGAAATACATAAAGGGTAAATGTTATTTGAATACGGTTGGAGATTGGGCTATGCAAAACAGTAGTTCATCCTGTTGTCAAACACTGCTTGACTTGAGCCAACTAAGGGGGCTTATATGTGGTCTATCAACCTGCTAAAAGTAGCAGTAAATCTTCTTTGAATCACATACCTGTCCGTCTTTAAAAAGGAAAATGGTGTTGGATAATGTAGTCCTAGATATACTACTAGGTGGTATCAAAAAGTTCTCAGACTAGTTCTGTAGCATGCCAACGGATGGCAGTACACGGTTGTGTGCTCAGTGAGAGCTAGCAGTGACCTTCACAAGGCAGTGTGCCAAGTTGCATCACTGTGTTTACTTCACAAGTTGTGAAATTTGTGTTTTTGTGATCATGTATATATTATAGTTTGTAATTTTTTCATGGTCAGGAACCAAAAGCCAATGTGAAATTTTGCATTGAACTTGGGAAGTCTGCTACAGAGACATTGAGCATGCTTTGGCAAGCTTATGGCAATGGGTCATACACAATGTTTCAAGTGGCACAGGTGCTTCAAATGCAGAATAACATCCCTGGAAGACCTGCCACAAGTGTTCCACTCACCTTCTCTGAAATGTGGAGAAAATTCATCAGCTTGTGTATAAGGATCATCTGAGGACAAATCAATGATGTTTTGAAGCATTTGAAGGAGGATAACATTTGGTGAAAGCAACTGGATCTGCGGAGCACAAAGAATTGGATTCTTCATGACAACAATGTCACTGAGCTCTCCTCACTCGTGAGCTTCTCACCAAAAACAACATAGTATCATTTCTGCACCCACCCTATTCACCAGATTTAGCACCTGTGGACCTTCATCTCTTCCCCAGCTCAAAGTTTGTCATTTTAATACTTTTATTGAACCTCTAGGGTCAATAAAATAAAGTACCAGTCATGTATTGAGTGTCAATGGTATCAACTATTCCTCATCCCCTCAAAATTGCTACCCATGTCTCTAATTCAGAAACCATTAAAGCAGAATCGTTAGCACATTGGACAAAATGCTTGGTGACATTTCTTCCTGTACTTTGTTCTGAGATCAAATCCTGCCAAGATCCACTTTGCCTTTCAGGGTCATTAAAATGAGTACCAGTCACATGGTTGATGTAATCGCCCTCCCCTTCCTCTCATTGTTAGAATTACTGAGATTGTTTTTAACTATCTCTCCTGTTACTATGGGAGTTGTTTCAATTATTTATTTCCTTTTTGTTTTCCTGTCATTTTCTTATCATACTCGATTTAAAACCTCTATTGTTTTTATATGTTCTGGTAATGTTCCCCTCACCAGTTGACCCTGTTGTCCCAAGATAAATCATTAATGTCCTTGTTATTCTGTGTCTAAAAATGTCTTTTCACTGTCTTAAAGTCCGTGTATAGATGAATATTAATCCATAGAGAATGTAGTATTTGTAGTCTGTGCTATGTGTGCCACAAAATCAATCTTGCAAACAGTTGCTCTTCTGTTTTCTCTTCTAAGAAAAAACAAAACATTTCCTTGAAACAGACTTCAGTGTAAAGGTCTACATGAACAATATAAAGCCTGATATATCTTTCTTTTCTTTCTTCTAACTATTCTTTCTTTCTTTCTGTCTGTATAAAATACTATGGGATCCTTTCAGTTTCCTTCTACCAAATCCATTCAAGGCTTCGGTTGGCCTGAGGCTATAGTAGAAGTCACTTGCCCAAGGTGCCATGCAATGTGACTGAACCTGGAACCATGTGGTTGGGAAGCAAACTTCTTACCACACAGCCACACATTTTATTCTCTTTTTTTTTTTCTAACTCTTCCTTGCTTTTCACCATTTTGTCTTCTCTCTTTTCCCCCCACCTTTTCTTTCCCTTTCCTTCTCTTCCTGTTATTTTTTTTCTATTTTTCTCCTAATTTCTTCATATCCCTCATTCTTTTCTTTCCCTATTTCCTTCTTTCTGTTCTTTATTTTTCTTCTATTCATTTTCTTTCTCCCTTCCTTTCATTCCTTTCCATATTTTATTCATTAATATTATAAAAGTTACTATTTACTGAAGAATGTCCTCCTCTTAATCTAAAACCCTAACAACTTTCATAATCCAAATACATTCTGATAAATTTTTTTACTAATTTCAGTCTTTGGACTGTGGCCATGGTGGGGCTCCACATGAAGGAGTTTTGACCAGGGAGAGAGAGTGGGATAGGGGAACAAGGTTGACTTCGTGGGATTTGAACTCATGACAATGAGAAAACCAAATGCCACAAAATATTTTGCCTGACACTCTACTGTTTCTGCTGGTCATCATACACAGTGTATTGTTGGAGGCGTTTGTACTTTCCATAAACATCAAACCGTCTCAGTGTTACTTTTTGTCTTGTATCACATCTGATGCTGTTAAAGTTGTTTACAGTGGAATAGGAAGGGAAGATAACAGTAGACTACCGAAGTTATGGTGGGTTGGCTGGTTTCTATATTTGGCTGGCTGGCTTTTCCTAGTGTTTCTAAGAGTGCTCATAGCCTTGTGGTAATAGGAGATAGGGTCGGTGGGGAGGAAGAGCTTACTGGGGTTTTGAGGTGTAAGAATTCCAGCAGACTGGGGTGGTTGGGGGTAATTGGGGTAATGATAGGGAGTAGTGATGCTACTGGGAGTGAGGAAGGCAGGATGGTGGGGGGCTTTCTTCATGAGACTGTTGATATGTTTGTTAAACAGGGCTTTAATAGTTTAATAGAAAGCAGATGTAATTTCCAGAAATTGAGAGAAGCTTGTGATTTTAGTAATAATAGTAATGATTTCAAATTTTGCTGTAGAGCTAACAATTTTAGGGACGGTGGGGCAAGTTAATTATATTGACCTAAATGGTCTTATCTTTTTTCTTGTTTCATTGATTAGACCGCAGCCATACTGGGGCACAGCCTTGAACTTTTAGTCAAATGAATCAACCATTGAACTTTTCCCTTTTTAAAGCTTGGTACTTATTCTATTGGCCTTTTGCTCCGTTAACCCCAGTGCTTGACTGGTACTTTATTTTATCACCCCTGGTTGGATGAAAGTTAAGGTTGGTCTAGGTGGGATTTGAACTTAAAGCGTAGCAAGCCAGAAGAAATACTTCAGCATTTTTTTCTGATGTTTTAATGATTCTGTCAACTCTACATTGACCCAAGGTATCAAATTTGAAGAGATTAGGGTTACTTGATAATATCAATCCCAGTATTTGACTGGTTCTCTATTTCACCAACTCCAGAGGAATGAAAGGTATTGTTGGGGCATTTACATGTTTCGTTTGCATCTGATCCAGGGGTCAGCAAAGTTCTTATATCGCTGTCCCCATTTCATGGGGTCATCAATAACTTACCAATGCTCGTCTTGTAAATTTCTAAACTAAATTTTAAAAATATAATTAATAAGAAATTTGTTGATTTATAAACAACTCTTTTGTGTGCGTGTGTGATTACTGCGGTTTAATTAATATTTAAAGAAGTTTAAATGAAAATATGTAACACAATTGACAAGCAACAATAATAATTTAGTGATATTAGTATAGTCAGAATATTTAATGTGAAGTAAGTGTTTGGTGAAAACTAGTTATTGCATTGGTATTTGGCTGGAAATTAGTGACTTTCAGTCTTAGATTATTCTGCTTTTCCAGATTCAGTTCACTAATAATTCAGCACCCTTAATGTTCAAAATTGTTTCAGGTGTTTATAAATCCCCTTGGGTGAATATTGACCACTTTGCTTACACCTGGTCTGGACAGTTATACTTCTTCCTCCAACTTATCTAATGTATTTAACAAAACTGGCAAATTGACCATTACAACAGCACTAATTTGATCAGTCGTTTATAAGCAGAGTATCCTTCCCACTAATTTCATTCCCTTCCTATTTCCTTCTTCACCTTTGTTGCTGCAATATGTTCAGAATATGGCTTCTATTTAAAAAGGAATAATGAAAACTCACACAAATAAACACTACTCAGTTTTGACATCACCACTACAACATTAGATACTCTATAAAGAAATCTCTCTGAGTCCAAGCATGGCTGTGCATTTAAGAAGTTTACTTCACAGACCCATGGTCTCAGGTTCAAACACCACACAACAACATGGGAAGATGGCTTCTATAGCCTCAGACTGTCCTTGTGAGCAGATTTTTGTGGACAGACATTATCTATTGTATGCACAGGCTAATTAACCAAACCCTCTGTTACATAATGTTTAGCATGTTGTCTGTTGTATACTATTATCCATAGCCTGAATTGTATAATAGTCAGAGAGGCCTTTATTTTGTAATGTCTGGCAGGATCTCTATTGTATAATACTCATCATTCCAATATGTCCTGCTTCAAGCCCCATCATCTGCCACTGATTAAATAATCTTGTAAATATTTTTATCTTCCAGATGTTTTAGCTGCTTTGGTTTTGATAACTTGGAGTTATTTTCCGCTTTGCCATCCAAAGAAGAGAACTGGTCTAAACAGTAATACAATGTTATATAAGGTGATGTACTAGTTATAAAGGTGAGTGGAGCTTTCATTTTAATTTTTTTATTTGTGTTTTTTTTTCTTATATTCTAGTTGATTACTGGCTTTTGGTCATTAGACTGCAGCCACTGTTGGGACACCACTGTTAAGAGCTTTAGCTCATTAATATCAATCTCAGTATTTTATCTGGTAATTATTTTAGTGATTTCCTAAAGGAAGAAAAGCAGAGTTGATCTGAGTATAAAGAGACATAACTGGGTGGGACACAATACCAGAGTACTGGAAGTGAGAAGTAATGGAGGAGAGAGACCAATGGATGTCATTAGTAAATGATAGGGAAGAGAGTAATGGGAGAGAGAGAGAGAGTGAATGATGGCTTGTAATAAAATGGTGAGGACAAGAAGGGAATCAAATAGAGGTAGATCAGATTATAATGTCATCCCTCTTTATGCAAGCAGCGTGATGAAAGGGAGATAGTTATAATAGGGAGGTACATTGATAAGAAAGGGAGTGGGTGATAGATGGAAGAGTCAAGAGGAGATTGGAGAGAGAGAGCAGTATATATGGAATTATCAAGTGAGCATAAATTACATTTGTATTGCATATAGACATTGCAAAGTACATGAACATGTTGGTTGAGAAATACCTCAGCATATGTCTTATACACCCTTGTCTCCATCACTTTCATGATCTTAGGGAGCCCACTTAGCTTAATGGTACAGAGCACTCGGCCGATATCTGAGAGGTCTGGGATTTGATTCTCTGTAGCTGCCTGTTGGCAACTTTTTACTTGTTTTGCCTCAGCATGACCAAAGCTTTCGGCTGAAATGTATAAAAGACTAACACCATCATCATTCTTCATCCATTTGCTAAATTCAACGAGTCCACTCAATCACAGAGCTTTACTACTGGTCATGTTTATCTCCTCCTCTGTTAGGTTCAACATTTTGAGATCAACTTTTCTCACTTCGTCCCATCTTTTCCTTATTCTCTTTCTTCCTCAAGGGCCATCCACTTGGAATGTTTGGCATTTTTTTTTTAAACAACTGGCACCCTTCATACACATATCTTACCCATATTAGCATAATCTTCTATTTTGTACACTTCATCTGATTCCTCTTGTTTCCAATTTTTCTCTAAACTCATTTCTGCTTTGTTGGTGATGCAGACTAATATTACACATTCAACAGCATGTACTCACTTCATTTTTTTCTTCTCTCTACCCTCTTCAAATCCCCAACTTTCAAGGTTCATACCTCACTACCATGCAACTCTGTACTTAGTAAACAAGCCTTGTATTACATACCCTTGACTCAGAGAGAGAAATCCTTTGTTTGCTAGCAGGGATAAATAATTCTCTGAAAGTTTTCATTCCTGTTTAAACTCGGGCAATGATGCTTTTAGAACACTCAAAGGCTATCAACAGCTTCTAGGAAGTCTTTAAAACATCTGAAGAAATTTATTTCTTGTATACCCTTCTTGTTAACTACTCCAATGTGAAGTTTATGTTTCCTGTTAACTTGTCTTTGAGCCTACTTTATCTCTGCTGCACCCATACTTCATGCTAAATTCCACTCTTAGCTCATTAACTTTCACCTTGCTGATAACATCTCTTTACATGGTTTGCAAGGTTCTCACAGGCCATTCATCTATCCCTAGTTTTCCAGGCTACAGAGAATAGTTCCCTGACAAAAGCTAGGTGGAATGGCTTTGTATTTATCTTGTAGTTGTCTCACTAATGGCATCATTGGTATTAACCTGAACCACATCTCAACTAGGCTAATTCTCTTCCTCATCAGTTGTGTTCTAGCACTTACAGTAACTTCCATAAACTGGTCCATCTAATGGCTCTGTAGTTGGTTTGTTTCTTGAACATCCTCCTTTACCCCTTGTAGTAGTTGATGATGAAACTACTATGCTTACATCATCTAAGCTTGTCATTAAGTAGCACACTTTCCTGGTTGACAATACACTTGACTAACATATGATCTGTTTTGTTCGTTGTTTTGAGTGTGTTGACAATTATCCCTGTTAGTCCAGCAGTTTAAAAAAAATTTTCTTTTCTCCCCACCCCCTCACAAGTTAGCCAAAATAAGAATCGTTATTGTTTAACTTTTGCATTCCATGTTTGTGAGGGTTGAATGACTAAACAAGATCTGACATACCAGAGGACTGTGTTGAGCTCCAACATCTGCCTTGGTGTGGTTTCTAGAGCTGGTTGTCTTTCCTTAACACCAACCATTTTACTGAGTTGTGGGTGATTTTTTTTCATGGTACTGGCATTAATGAAGTTGCCAAGTAACTCACAAGACAAGACCCCTCACCCCAGGATGGAAAAGGCTCAGAAAGTTATTTTACTGGTAACGAGGGAATTCTTACTTTGTCTATGGAGTGAAAGGGTGCATGGTAGTGAAATGTGGACACTGAATTCTGAGAATGTGCCATGCTTGGAAGGAGTTGAGGCAAACGTGTTCTGTTGGATGTGTAATGTTTGTATGAATGATGTGTACATGGACAAATGAAGTGAGAGTTAAACTGAGTACAAAAGGAATCGTTTGTACTGTGTAAGGATGAAGACTGTGTTGGTACAGATATGTATGTGTATGAATGATAACAGAGGTGGGTAAAGACATGCTAGGATACCCAAGTGGGAGGGAGACCAAAGAAGACCTGAGGAGTGGTGAAAGCTGATTTCAAGATGTTGAACTGAAAAAAGGAGATGACAAAAGAATACGACTGGTGAGATGCTGTGTTGGGAAGGATTTGTCCAACACGTGCAAACATAGAAAAGTGGGTGTAAAAGTGATGATATATTATAGTTTCCATCTGTTTTCCACCCACAAAGCATTGTTTAACCTGAAAGTGTAGCAAGAACTTGCCCAAGGTGCTGCACTGTAGAATTGAATCTGAAAGACACATTGGTGTAAAGCAAACTTCATCACACAATGACATGAAAAGATTTCCAATCATGAGGAAATATCACCTTAGTTGGTAAACAGGTGAAGTTTTGTGTCAGGAAGGGCATCTGGTTGTATGAAATCAGCCTGAAACTCTAACTCTTGCAGGCATAGAAAAATGGTGGGGTTATGATGATGATAATTTTGTACCAGTTAGTATGCTGTAACTGTAATATAGCAATCTTATGCTCTCTTTTCAGAAAGATGTTTGCTCGATTGAAAAAGAGAATCCAAGAAGAAGGAGGCAATGTGAATGATGTGGACAAGACTTTTATTACAACTGGTGGGGGACCAGGATTGGCAAGTCCTGTCAACAGATTTCAAGGTTTTTATAAATATATTATTTTCTTTGATTATTTGTCTTTTTGAATGTAATGCTAGTTTGTTGAATGTCTCTTGGATTCATTCTTGCTGACACACAAAACTCACCAGCATACATGAGTGCATGCTTGTATTTTGTTTTTTTGCCTGTGTTAATTCATTCTATGTTATTGCTGTGGTATGTGTGTATGATGCTTTTCCTTGTAGCCTGTGCTGCCAAGTCAATCACCATTGTATCTATATTCTTTTTAGGATCCCCATTTACATCTCAGACCAGCCAACATGGGAAAGAGTGGCCAGATACTGATTCAGGTGTAAGCAGTGCTGCATCACCAAACAGTCAATCCAGTGAAGACATCACAGTAAGGGTATTGGCTTTGTTATATTTTTTCTGTTTCTTTACAGACTGTTGTCTCTAACTACCCAGTTTCTGAATTATTTCTGGAAGTAGGTGCAGGTTTGGCTGTGTGGTCAAATTTGTTTGCTTACCAACCACATAGTTTTGGGTTCAGTCCCACTGTTCAGTTGTATATAAGTAAACTAAGGAACAATTCTTTTTCTTCTGACTAACCTTAATATTGCTCATATATATATCACCATCATTTAATGTCTGTTGTCCATGCTGGTATGGGTTGGACGGTTTGACTGGGCTGGCATGCTGGAAGGCTGCACCAGGCTCCAGTCTGATTTGGCATGGTTTTCTACAGCTGGTTGCCCTTCCTAATGCCAACCACTCTGAGAGTCTAATGGGTGCTTTTACGTGCCATCGACATGACACCGGTATCTACCATGACTGCGATTTTGCTCATCTTGATGGGTCTTCTTCTCGAGCACAACATAATGCCAAAGGTCTCGGTCATTTCCTCCGTGAGGCCCAACACTCGAAAGGAGCTCAGTTGGGCTATGACTCTCTCCACAACTTTCGTCACCTGATTCAACAAATTGATACCTCTGTAATTATTTTTATCTAAGGCATCACCTTTATCTTTGTAGCAGTTGACTATGGTGCTGCTACACTAGACATTGGGTGTGTGTGTGTGTGTACACACACACACATACACACACTTTTATTGAAGCTAAGCTACAAAGACTTCACAAGCTGTTATTCTGAGTTTCATGTAACTGAGACAATATTCTTTTCTACTCTAGCAGAAGGTCCGGAATTTTCTGGGGAGGGGAGTCAGTCGATTAGATCGACCCCAGTACGAAACTGGTACTTAATTTATAGACCCTGAAGGGATGAAAAGCAAAGCCGACCTCGGTGGAATTTTGAACTCAGAACTTAAAGACAAACGAAATACCGCTAAGCATTTTGCCCGGCGTGTTTAACGTTTCTGCCAGCTCTCCGCCTTCTGATTCAATATTATTAAACCTTAATATTGTTTTACATACCCATACCTGTCTGATGAAACTCAAAGTAACAATTTGTGAAGTATTTTCAGCTTCAATAAAATATAATGTAACTACCCTTGATATTTGAGTGCTATTTTCCCCACCTTGTTTTGTACCTGCACGCACACGTGTTGCCATTGAAATACTAACTTGTGAAAGTTAAACTTTATTGTAAAGGGACATAACTCTAGATATTTTCTGATGTTTTTCGATTAAAAAAAAATTTTTTCTCTTCTAGTCAAGAGAGAATTGTTCGAGGGAAGAAGTAGTGTCTTTACTGCATCAGAAAACGGACCAATGTAAAAAGCTAGAATTAAAAATAAATAGTAAGTTTATAACCACAATATTTCTTTTTATTTCGGTTTGATTATTGTTTACAATATACATTGCATTTCGTTCTTTATAACAAATATAAATTTATAGAAATGTCATACAAAGAACCAGTGAATGAAATGCGTTTGAATAAAACCAGATTTAACTTGTTACAGTGAATTTGAATGTGAGAAGACCTGCTGCTATGGAAATAATCTTGGGAAAAAATTTTCTTCTTAAACATGTGTGAAAACAGGAGACTCGGCCGTGAATGATGTTACTAGATCATAGAAACACATGCATTTTTGCTTCATCAGCTGCAAGCTCTAAATCTGTCATTATAAGAACAAAATTATTCTTATTAAAACAGTATATAATATGCTTGCTGATGTACATAAAGCTTGGTTAAGCTAGAGTTAATGTTGCATAAAGTAGTGTCAAGTACAATGTTTGTGTAGTCATTAACAATGCATGCATCATACCACACAGCCTGCAGATTAAAACTTAATATTTGTTACTCTGTTATAATTCACATGGATTTTGTGTGGATGGTTATTACCTCCAGACAGTTTGAAGAAGAACAATACTTGTTAATTTAAATTGTTTTAAGTAACTCCTGTTGGACTTTTGTGGATGTAGGTCATAGTTGTGCAGGAAATAATGATTATGCAGTTTTGTTAAAATTTTCTATTTGAAATACTTTTAAATTAAAAAACTAATTTGTTTTTAATGCATATTAGTTACTTTTTAAAATTTTATCTTCTTTATTTTGATTATTGATGTTAAATTTGATTCCTGATATACAGGGTGTTTAACACGTACGCATGTATGTGTATGTTTACCTACACAATTTAAAATATTTAGGAAGTGTATATACATAACTTTTGAAACACTGTGTGTGTATGTATATATATATATATATATATGTATTATTCTGAATGTATTTGCTTTTAATATCTGCTTAGTGCTTTGATACTAACAATTTAACAATTTCACATCTTTTGAAGTAAAAATATTTTGTGTTAGAGTGAACTAGGGAAAATAGGTGACATCTATCTTGTGGAATATAAAATGATGATTGATTATTAACCAAACAAAACGAAATCTGTTGATGTTGGTATATTTAGAGTTACACTTTATACTGTTTTTTTTTTTTATTATAAAGATGGTAGGGTAAAATTTGAGGGCAATTTGGCTGTTATTTCTAGCAGACTAGGCGTTTTGGGTATTAGGATTTTGTTGAAATCTACCCTGTGAAATTAAATTGTGGTTTACTTCAATTTTATATATTTCGTTGGAAGAAGGTGCTGGAATGGCCGAATAAAGCAAAAGAATGCCTTATAGCATTTGCTCCAGGTCTTAAATTATCAATTTAAATCAGGCTGTCTTTGTTTTTCCTTTTCTTGGGTCAATAAATTAAAGTCTGTGGTCAATGTAATCAAGTAACCTCTTCTCCAAATTTTCCTTGGAGGTGAAAGAGTGGTGTTAATGACTTTTACTGGCCCCTCTCAGACTGGTGAAGTTAACATGTATCAGCTTGATCCTTTAGGTTGATGTATATAGAGGAATTGAGAGCTAGGTAGAGTTCTGGAAGAATTCTATGGAGAAAAGATAATGTTTGGTGGGTTGACATCCATTGGGAATGATAAAGGAAGGTATTGATATGCAACATGCTTGCTGAAAGAGGCATAATCCATCATTGCAGTAGAAGAGACAGAGGAAACAGCAAATCTGTGAACTAGTTGTTATAAGCTCTGCATGTGTACATGCATATGTTTTCCAGCCAGCATGCATACAGTATCTGTGTATGGCATAAATGATTAGTTGCCTAAAATAAAATACAGTGTAAAAAAAAAATATTTATATTTGTTATATTCTATTCAGTGTACATGGAAAAAAAAAAAATTCACAATGGGATAGGGTCAGAGAAGTTGTCTTTTTCGGGAATTGGATCCTCTGTTATTTCCATAGGTTTGAACATGTGTTGAGAGAGATGTTGAGTCAGTTGAAGCTAGAGACCAACTCAAGAACATGATGGTTGAGGCTATTGGCAAGGATACTGTCAAGAATAATGATCATATTGAACTGAAGTGACCGGAGAAATTTTTATGCTTGTTGATTGCGATAGCTTAGATTAGTAAGGGTTGCACCTATGACTGTTTTTTGGTAGGTCCTCCAAAATAAAAGTGGATAAAGGAACAAACAAGCCATGACTTGTGGGTTATTCTTAAAACAGCCAGATGCTTACAAAAAAGTGGACTGTGTTGAAGACTTGTAAGGAAGGGCCAGAGGTTTCAATTAATCCTTTAGCATTCAAATTATTCTGTCAAATGCAATATTTATTCATTCACATTATTTTGAATTAATCATGCATTATCTTGAAACGTCAAGATTATGATGATGTGACTGTTTACTTTTAGAATAACATAAGATAGGAATGAGAGGCCAGATCTGGCCAGTTTCAACATAAAACAACTTGAATATTTGGGCCAGATATGACTGGTTTAAATGCTTAAATTGAGCCAGAGATCAACTTTTACCACCTCAAATGAAGTACAATCGTTCTGATGGGCTTCTGTTCAGTTTCTGTCTGTTTAATGCCCCTAATAAAAGTTGGGTTGTTAGGTTGTCTCGAAATTATGATAGATGACAAATCCCTAAAATGTCCTACTTTTCGGTGTAGCCAAAAACCACCTGATTGTACAAAAAACAAATTTCTGAACCACAAGGCCTTGCCTTCAAAGGATCTACTTCGCAAAATATAAAGTTGTTTGTTATAGAACTTTTTAAGAAAATGCAGAGAGAACACTGTTGCACTTGATCAAAAACTATATTTTAAATTGCTTTTTTGTTTTTCATTAGGAAAAGATGCAATGTTATTTAGACTCTAAACAAACTAGAAATTCAAACTGATTTTATGAATACTTGCAATTCAGAAAATCATTAACAGAGACTGGCTGATGTTTATGTTGTTTGTAATCAACTTCAGTTGTGGTAGTTCAATAGTTGAAATGAACGTGGTGTATGTAAATGAGATTAGATGGATGCAGTTTTGGGAATTAAGTATTGGACATAGGGTGTGAAGGATTTGGCAGGGATCTGGAAAGTGCAGCAGCGTGTTTGGGTCTATATGATTGACAAAGGAGCAAAGTATTTGTAGTTTTATAGTTGTCAATGTAGAACATCAATTTTGTCAACAAGTGATAGAAAGGGGTTGTCCCCCTTAACATTGAATACAAATCCTTCTCTGGTTGACTTTGCTTTTAACCAGCTGAAAGTGATGAAATAAATAAGTTAAAGTAGTAGGGTTGATATAATTTAACTGTGCCCTTAAAAAAAAAAAAAGTATTAAAAAACTATTGCCCGATTAAATGGCTTTAATAGTGAAGAATTAATAACACAGTATTATGAGGCGGCAAACTGGCAGAATCATTAGCATGCCAGGCAAAATGCTTAGCAGCATTTCATCCCAATTTTTTAAATTCTTTTAATTGTTTCAGTCATTTGACTGTGGCCATGCTGGAGCAATGTCTTCAAGGGTTTCAGTCAAACTAATCAACTCCAAGACTAATTTCTTCTAAGTCTAGTACTTTATTGGTGTCTCTTACCAAACTGCTAAATTACAGTGACTTAAACAGACCAACACTGGTTGTCAGGTGATGATGGAGGAGGCAAACACTGACACACACACACACATGTATATATACACATATGACAGGCTTCTTTCAATTTCCGTCCACCAAATCTACTCACAAAGTTTTGGTTGACCTAAGGTGCCATGCAGTGGGACTGAACCCAAAGCCATGTGGTTGGGAAGCAACCTTCTTACCACACATCCACGCCTGTGCCATTTCTTCACATTCTGAGTTCAAATGCCACCAGGGTCGTCTTTGCCTTTCATCCTTTCGGGGTCAATAAAATAAACACTGGTGGGAGGTGTGTGGGGGGATGTAATTGACTTAACCTTTCTCCTGAAATTGCTGATCTTCTGCCAAAATTTGAAGTCAGTTTAGTATCATAGTATTATGATAATGAACTGGTGAACATCATCATCATCATCATCATCAACAATACATATTTAAAGTTTGCATTTCCAAGCAATCAATTGGGCTTGACAGAAATGGAAAAAGAAAAAAAAGATAAGAAAAAAATTGGAAATTTTTTTTCTCTCCCATCTTGCTGCTGTATCCATCTTTATATAATATCTTCCTTTGTTGACTTTAACACCCTTGGCCAGGTAAACTCACATATCCCCTGCTGTTGTTAACTTACGCTCTAACTACATTTCTCATTATGACTTCATGATTCATCTCCAACCAGATAATATTACTATTTGTTTTTTTTTTTATTCTTATTTCAAATTGGTGGCGAGCTGGCAGAGACATTACCAAGCAGGACAAAATGTTTAGTGGCGTTTCATTTGTCTTTACGTTCTGAGTTCAAATTCCACTGAGGTCAACTTTGCCTTTTATCCTCTTGGGATTGATAAAATAAGTACCAGTTGAATGTAATTGACTAACCCCATCTCCCAAAATTTCAGGCCTTGTGCCTATAATAGAAAGAATTATTATTTCAAATTGCCTGTGTGCTTTTATACATACGCATAGGGTACCACCTCCAATAATACCATGATCTACTTAAACTTCTTTATATCCATATCCTAGTTTATATATTTCATTCTAACTTGCCACAACTCAATTACTATTGCTTTTGACAATTTTGATTTATAATTTGGTAATATTCTCAGCTTTTGATAAGTATCCTGTACGCGCATGTATGTGTGCGTGCATGCATGCATGTGTATGTATGCAGTGTTGTCACTATCATCATCATCATCATCCATTGCTTTAGGTCTGCCTTTCCATATTAACATGGGTCAGATGGGTTTGTGGGTAGTTGTTTTAAAGCCAGACTCCTTTCATGATGCCAGTCTTTCAATTGACTCTTAGGACAAAGAGGGACATGATGTATGGAACCTAAAAAACAAGATATAGCATGGTGAAAGAATTTGTAATTCATCTCGGGCAAGATTGTTGTAACTTCTTTAAGCCTGTATGTGTATATATGTATTGGTATATCATACTAAATGTATACACACCATTAGAAGGCATGATATGGAATTGTCTGAGATAAAATTTCTTCATAGACTTGTTAGGTTAAAAACATGATATATATATATCAGAGCAAGACAAACATCATTGCAATGACCAATAAGAATGGCAGGCACATTTCATTTTTGTTGAAGCTTGTCAATGCCAAGCATCCAATTGTCACTTGCTTGAATGACATCCATGCTTCAATACACACAGGAATCAATGAGTAAAACATTCACCGTCATTGAGGAAGCTTGCTGGGCTGGAAAAGAACTCAGTGTGCACAATTGAAAGAGTATTAAATTAAAATGACCATCTGTGACTAAATGTATAATGATCGTGTCCTCATTAGCTTCTGGCCTTCATAAAGCTGCTATATAGATGCAGATATAAGGTGTCTTATAATTACAGTTGTCTTTACTTGAAAAGTATAGAATTATCAAGCTAGAAAATAATAAAATGCTATTCTGTTGAGAACGAAATTTTAAAATGGTAAAGCACCATTTTTGTGTTTGCTATGAAATGCTTGATATTAGCATCAGTAATAATTGCTCTTGTCAGATTAGGCGCATCTGCAGGAACATTTCCCAAATACTTTTGATTGGCACTAATGTTCTTGGTCACTTTGTTAAATGGTGCCACTTTGTCATAGATCTTCTTGGAATGTGATTATGCTTGGTCTTTTTAGGCTGCTTTGTTTTTATCCAAATACTGTTTCTTGGAATTGGGTTATGTTGATTATTTGGCAGGAATATACCTGCAGTGGCCCCTGCTGTATATAGTCAGCCACTGGGTTCTACTTTAAAACTCAATAGAATATGGAATAAAATATAACATCTGACCAATGGTTTTGATGACTGCAGACAACTGTCATCTTGTGACCACTTCAATGTTTGTGATTTATAGTCATGTAGACTTGACCATCTAAATATTTAAGCCATAGAAGCAAAAGTGCTCATACTCATAATTTGAAATGTGGGCATCTAACCAAAAATAACATTGTTAGCATTAATTTAGAAAGCAACTTCTAACTACTAATAAATTATTTACAAGTTAATTTAACATTTATCCTTCCCTGTATCACAAGCTCCTTGCTTTCTTTTTGGTGGTGGTGATGGTGGTGGTAGGGGTCACCCCCTTCAAATGCCAAAATATTAATTGATAAAACTTCCTTTAACTAAACTTAGTACATCCCAAGCTTGATGCAATTCCTGAAAATGGTACTGACAGCCTTCTATTAAATAACTTATCTTCAGTTTTGAATATGTGAAAAGAAAAATGTTTGCAAGCTTTGAGAAAGAAAAAAAAAACAACCACCACCTTGCTCCATTTTTTCAGATATTAAAGGTAAAAAAGCTGTTGAAAAACGTGAAGCTTCAGAGACAAAGAAAGAAAATGGTTGGTAAAATCATCAAAAATAAAAAATAATCCTAATTTCAGCCACTATTTCACAAAGTCTCTATCTACTCTCTCTTCACCTTTCCTCATTGTAAACTAGTTCATATTTTCCTCACTCTTTCTCTGCCTCTCTTTCTATGTGTATCTCTGTACATATCTTTTCTGCAAATCTTCATCTGCAAGCATATCTACATCTTTTCTGCATATCTTCATCTCTTAGCATGGCATAAAGATTTCACTTTCTTCTTAGTGTTTCAATATTGTGCATCGACCCTTCAAAATCTCAATGTAAACTAAGCTATATATATTATACACATTGCTATAGTTATATACACAGTTTTTTAAACCATTTTTATAATGGCCCAACAATTTAGTTTGTGCACAACCTCATCTTTCTTAGTTTGTCAATATTATTTCGTGTGGTGTGTGTGTGTGTGTGATGCTAGCATGTTCTTGCACCAGCTTATCAATAATTATCTGTTTCTCTAAGGACAACATAAATAGTCAAAACCAAGTTCCAAACCAACATACTTTGCACTTTTTAATCTCATTCCACTCTGTCTCTATTGTGTTCAAATGTTCAACAAATTTGCCTTTCATCCATTGGATGGGAGAGAAGTGGTGATAGTGGGTTTGGTGGGTGGGGTGTCATAGAAATAAGTCCATCCATCCATTCATTCATAGCTGTCACTCATGAATGTGTATGAGTTGGTTGCATGTATATTGCTTTCATCGATTGTTTTAGGTTCCTGTGTAGTCATAAGCAGACATAGACACCCTCTTAGCTCCTCCTACCCCTGATCCAGTGGAATATTGAGGATGTGGAACCTGAAAGGAGAGAGGGCTACACCAACGTCCAGCATGTTACATTTCATGCTGCCCCAGTCTACTCCATGGGCAGCATGATATGTGACTTTACTCAAGGACACAGCATAGTTTCCAATTCAACCCATGAGTTGGTGGCTGTGAGCTCAAAACCTTGATCTGCAGACCATATGTGAAATAAGTATCATGACTTTCTCAAAATAGTCACCAGAAAGAGACAACCAAAAGAAACTTCAAGCCCTCACTGACCTGTGACACAACAAAACTCCTGTAAGGACACCATCTGATCGTTCATGGGAAATAACATCAAACTGACCATATTTGACCCATGGTCACTAATTTCAGCTTTATCATAGTGGTCTGAACTTTTTCTTTCCAGCATGTTGGACAAAATGCTTACTGACATTTCTTTTAGCTACCTATGTTCCAAGTTCAAATCCTACCATGGTCTTAACTTTACTTCTCATCCTTTTGAGGTTATTAAAATAAAGTACCAGTCAAGTACTGACATCAGTGGTATTGACTAACTTCCACCGACTAAAATTGCTGGCCTTGTGCCAAAATTTGAAACACTTATGAGGTTCATGAAGTTGATTGTTAAAATATGTTGACCTTAATTTGTATTTTTTTTTTTTTAATAACCATTATTTATTTGTTGCAAGTGTTACGATCAACTGTTTAATTTTTTTTCTGCTTGGGAATTAGAGGCATTCATTCATCAGAGGAAGATCAATCTCCCTTCCAGTAGAAGGGAGGACATATTAATGACTTCTTATCCTTTGAAGTAATACTTTTTTTATTGAGGGTGGGTATTAACAAAAAAAAACAACAAAAAAAAAAAAATTCATTTCCATTCTACAGCATTCATCACCTCCTTGTTTCATTTCTACTCTTCATGTTAATCTGATTTCAAATTAGAAATGTACTGTTACAGTTGTTGTGACAAAAGACAAATATGCAGCTCTCATTATCAGTGCCTACATCATTCTCTGTCTGCTTTTCCCATACTGGTGAAGTTGGACAGGTTTTTCGCAGCAGTGTTTTATGGCCAAATACCATTCTGATCACAAACCCTTTTAGCTGCTTCTTTTGACATGCTGGAGATTTATTGAAAGTGACTTTAAGAGCAACACATTATTTTGGAATATTTTCTTCCATAATAGAATTATAGTTGGACCAATATTGTTTAGACACTTCCATTTTTACCTGGTGTTTATGAATGCTAATAAAAATATTGTGCAACTGTCCGTTATTTAAATTCAACTATGTGTGTGTTTATAGAGTAATCATAAATGAATTAACATATTTTGTTTTCAATATCATTCTCTTTCTAATAAACATTTTGCTATTACTACATTGTGAATTAATTAAATAACCAGGTTGAGATTTTGAGAAGTTCGTTACTCTGAACTGTATTTTGCCATTGGTTTTTCTATTACTAGTTTATTTAGGAAATTACTGGGTTTAAGCACATCTGTTCTATTTAGAGTTATTTTGTGAAAATAGATAAGTAAATAAAGAAAGGAAATAATGGTAAAACATTTAGTTTTTCAAAAATTGTTTAAACATTTCTTTAAAATCATTTATTGCAGGTTTAAAGCAAGATCTTCAGAGATTAGAAGAAGAAAACAAGAAAACAATATCTGAAAGTATTCAGGTAACAGAATATGAAGAATCTTGTTTGTACCATCTGGTTTAAATGCAAAACCTTATTGTTTTGCATCTGGTTTTTATAGAGAGAAAATGTCCATCTCTACAATCAACCTTTTCTATATTGTTTATTGTAATAAGTTACAATTTTGCTGTAGACCCCCCCCCCCCCAAATCCTTGAAAACAATGTGAAGTCACAAAGGTCTTTTGTAAGTCAGTTTCATGGTCATGGAGCAGAAGAGAGGTAAATTTTTCTTTGGATAGGACACAAATCTCTTAAAAGCTCCACATCTTATCTGGTAATTATTCCAGACAACATCGTGATCAAAAGCAGTTTAGAATAATGTTTTTAAATCTAGGTTACTTCTGTTATGCGAAACAGTTTACTTAGAAATCTACCCTGAATTAAATTTTTATCTGCGTTGCTAATAAAAGCTCCATGTCCACATTACTGAGTCTATATTGTGCTAATCTACTCTTTATTGTTGTTGAGGAGTGGTTTAAAGCTGAGAACAATCTTAAGGCTTGGAAGAGACTGTTTAGCCACATACGGTCAATCTCTAGACCCTGCAGTCTAGATATGCCAGGCTAGTCTGGTATGATTCCTTACATTGTTGTTGTTTAGCCTCAGGCAAATCCTGAATAAGCAAATCAAAGTCATTCCAACTGTGACCATCCCATCATTTTTTTCTTGACACTCATGTCAAGTTTGTGTTCAAAACTGAAAATATTTTTTGTTCTCCTTGAACAGGAAAAAGCTGAATTACGAAGTCAGTTGGAAGAAGTTGAAAAACTGAAGGAAAAATTTTATAAACAAGAAGAAGAAAATGATGAATTCCAGGGTTTAGCAACACAAGAATTGGCTAAAATAAAACATTTGGTAAGGTTGTTATGCTCTCCTACCCTCATTCTCTATATCCAACTATCAAAAAGTTAGATTCCATTGTCATGTTTTCATTATTTATTTGCGTTCTTGATTTTCCACTCCACATACACTTTTACCTCAGAAACCACTGAATCTGGGATGGTCAGTTGTTTTTATCAATGATGTAGGATAGCCTTGGCCCTTTACACACCCACCCTGTCACTTTACCATTTTTCCCTCCCTTTTTTCAGTAACCCCTGACACTAATACCTTCCCTTTCTCCATGCTATACACTTTCCCCACTACCACCCTATCACAATTATAAATCCATTACTCTGCCTTGAATAATTGCACTCACTCTCTTCTATTCCCCTTCAGTTATAGGGGTCACTTTACATCCTTTTAATCTTGCAAGGTGATCTCACTAGGAATGGTACCATGAAAATAAACATCCAGTACACTCTGTGATGTGATTGGCATTAAGAAAAGCATCCAGCCGTAGAAACCATGCCAAGCAAAACATTGGTGCATAACACAGTCCTATGACTTATCAAATTCTGTTGAACTGTCCAACACATGCTAACATGGAAGACAGATGTTAAATGATAATTACTAAGTAAATGAAAATGTTATTTTGATTTTTGAAATTTTCTAGTTTAAGCAAGTTACTTGTTAGATATAAGGGACCTAGCTCTGATCAAAAGGTCATGTTGGGTAAGCTATGGGTTATAAAAATAGGCGATCATTTACTTAAAATATAAAATATACCATGGTAACACAGCATCATAGTACTGGCTGTGGTTGAAACCCTCCACTCCATCCTCCTCCATCTCAGGTTGGCCCTTATGGTCAAAGGTGTTCCAGCTGTGACCAGCTTTCTCTTTAGGGATGTCTTGGGTTACGATATCTAATCTTTCACTCTCCTGCATTCCCACCACCACTCTCAAGCAGTAGAATATGATTTGAAGGATATTTGACTGTTATCTCTAGTAGGCTGACCTATTACATTGAAGCTTCCATGTTGGTGCATAGCAATACATTTCTGTCAGGTATTTTTGGCTGAAACAGTCAACAGAGGGAAGTATAAAATAATGACCATATATAGGTGCAAGCATGGCTGTATGGTTTAAGTAGTTTGCTTCCTAAGTATGGGGTTTAGGGTTCAGTCCCACTCTGTGACACCTTGGAGAAATTTTATTTTTTTCTTATAGATACTTGCCCAGGTTACTGTGGAGTGGGACTGAACCTGAACCCATGCAGCTGTAGAGCTAACTGCTTAACCACACAGCCAAGCCTGTCCCTAAAGTTACTTAATGAAATTTGCTCCAAGGTGTTTCAGTTTTTAATCACCTCAATTTATTCTCCTTTTCTATCTTAGCTTCTGATTGCTGAAAATGAATTATCAAAAACTCAAGCTGATTTGGAAGAGAAATCCCAAAAGCTCGATGAATCTGAAAAACAAACTAATGAACTGGAAAGCCAAATTGCCTATTTACTTGAGCAAGTTGATAGTCTAACAGTTGAAAGGTTTGTAATGTTATTGTCAATTCTCTGGCATCTGATTGATTTTTATTCAAAACATAAACCAAAAAATATTAATTAGGGGAGCAGGGTTATTATTTAAGTGCCGCTGTAGCCATGATAAGATGTTTGTTTCACAACCACCTGGTTCTGGGTTCATCGACCACATGGTACTTAAGAATTGAGTTTCCTACTGTAGCCTTTTGTGTGAAATTTGGTAGATTGTAACTGTATGGAAGTTATCATCCTCATCCATAGTACAGTCTCGACAAATTTGTGGCCTTGCTGGAGCCCATGTCAGACAAAATGCTTTGTGACATTTTTTCCAATTCTTTGTATTCTAATTTTAAACCCAACTAAAGTTGACTTTGCCTTTCATCCTTTTGGGTATAATGAAATAAGCACCAGGGTTGAGGTAATTAACTAACCCCAACCCCTAAAATTGCTGGCCTTCTGCAAAACTTAAAACGAAAGGTAGTGACCTAGCAGAAATGTTAACACATTGGACAAAATGCTTTGTAGCATTTCTTGTGGCTCTTTTACATTGAGTTCAAATTCTGCTTATGTTGACTTTGCTTCTCATCCTTTCTGGGTTGATTAAATAACTACCAGTTGATTGACTGAATTCTTCTTAAAATTTCTGGACTTATTAAATTTGAAACTGTCATTCTTATTATTTAAGGTGGTGAGGTGGCAAAATTGCTAGAGCATAAAAAAAAATGTACATTCTGAGTTCAAATCCCATCAAGGTCAACTTATGGCCAATAAAATGAAGTACCAGTGAAGTACATAGTTATTTCATGTCCACTTTCTATGCTGGTATGGATTGTCATGACCTTAGCCAATTCTTATTGAAAAGCACTACTTTCTGCTCTCCACCACCCCAGATGATTTGGCGGAACATATCTTGCCTGTATGTTTCATATTTAGGTTTGTTTGTGTTTAGGTGCTCTTCCCAACATCACTCACTTTATACAGTATAGACATGGCTGTGTGGTTAAGAAGCTTGCTTCCCAACCATTTGATTTCAGGTTCAGTCCTACTATGTCACACTTTGGCCAAGTGTCTTCTACTATAGCCTTGGGCCAGCCAAAGTCTTGTAAGTGGATTTGTTAGACAAAAACTTAAAATAGCTAGTTGTATATGAGTGTGATTGTGTGTACACTCTTGGCATCATGTGATGATTGTAAATGAGCATCATTGTACAGGCAGTGTTGTTTGTTTCCTATCTTCTGTGAAAAGTCTGCCTGGCCACAGGTGAGGATTGGTAAAAGGAGGAACATCTTGTCGTAGAAAATCTATATCAACCAATTACAGCTGACCCATGTACATATGGGAAGAGCATCTAGCTTCAGAAACAAACCCTAATATGAAACAAGCCCCCACAGCTGCCTGACTAATTTACTGGTACCTTACAAAGTACAGTGTTAATAAACCTGTTTCATTTATACTAATGTACAGGTATCTGTATTTCATTTAATTATTTAAGTAAATTTAATATTTAATTTAGATTGTGCAGGCCTAGGTGACTACTCTTGGTTCAGAAAAATCAGTAATCTGGAATGGCTTTGGAATCAAATGTTCCAGGAAATCAATGTTATACTTCTGTGTGTGTGTGTTTGTTTTTTGACATGCCAAATTGCATTTACTTTGTCAAAAACATAACTTAGTGTTCCTTTTACTTCTTGTGACTTACTTTTTTTTTATGTCTAGAATCATCTTCATCTCTACTTATCTTCCATATCTTCTCATACATATACTTTTTGCCAACATATATTTGTGTGTGTGTGTGTGTGTGCGTGCATACATTTATTCGTTTATTTAAATGATTTGTTACATGTAGAACCAAAATGTGTGTGTGTATAAATGTATGACTGTATAAAAATATTTAGTGTTTATCCATGAAAATGTCTTGAAACAATCTGTTCTTTCTTCACTAATTAGCAATTTATTAAAAGAAGAATGTAAAGCAAGAGCACAAGCTGTTGAGACACTTACAATTGACAAGTCAGCCTTTGAAAAACGAGTCATTGAATTGACATATGCAGTGAAACAGGTATGTTCCATTTGCAAATCATTTCCATCCCTCTCAGTCTCTATGGCTTCCAATATTCATCAGCTTTTCATCAGAATTATTTAACATTCATGTTCTCCACACTAGCATTGGTTGATCAGCCCAACAGGGCCCACTGGGTCTGAGGACTCTGTTATGTTCCAATGTTTGCTTTGGCATGGTTTCTACAACTACTGCCCACCCCTTTACAGAGTGCACTGAATGCCCTTTTCTTTTTGTAGCCCCAGCACTGATGAAATTGCTATATAGCTCACAAAACTGAGATTCTCTTTGATTGAGTGGGAGTGCAATAGAGAGGGAGGTGGTTTTTATGCTGGGAGATGTGTGGTTAAAGTATGAAAGGAGGAGGAGGCCAGAACAGGATTCTTGCTGTAGAGCAGCCACATGGTTACTTGCATTACACTGTAATGGGTGGGAGCAATCAGGGTGGAACTGGAAAGAGAGATAAAGATGGTGGTGATGGGGTCTAAGGGTGGACCCTCAAGATACAGGATGAATGGGAGTGGAAACAGAAGCAGCATAAGTAAAATGTTTAGACATCCATTAGGGCTTTGTTTTCAGTCCCTTACTGCTCGTAATCGGTTGTAACAAAATACAAGACCAGTTGTCAGTATGTACTCCTATATATTATTATTTAAAAAAAAAATTTTTTTTTTTTTGCCCACAAGGGGCTAAACATAAGGGGGACAAACAAAGACAGACAAAGGGATTAAGTCGATTACATCGACCCCAGTGCGTAACTGGTACTTAATTTATCTACTCCGAAAGGATGAAAGGCAAAGTCGACCTCGGCGGAATTTGAACTCAGAACGTAAAGACAAACAAAATACCGCTAAGCATTTCACCTGGCCTGCTAACGTTTCTGCCAGCTCTCTGCCTTTGTATGTCCTCCTATATATGTATGTACTCCTAGTATGTACTCCTATATATTGATGACCAAATTCTCATAGCTGAATCTGTTGAAAATTTCAAAAAGAGAGTCCAAATGAATGTTAATATGCATGAACAATGGAGTAGAAATGAGCTCAGTGAAGAAATTAGATATGTGAGGTGGTGTACTATCAGCAAGTTCAGAGAGATATAATAATTGTAGTTACAGTGAAGAGACGGAGGATGCAGGTTAGGTGCACAAATGGTTGAGTAACCCAGGTTTGGTTTATCAGAACCATACATACATAATGCATGCATGTGTGTCTATACACATGCATTCACATATCCCTAACAATTTTATTGTTCACAAATGTATGCAATAAAAGATTTTAAAAAATATCCTTATTTCAGAAATCTCAACATGTATCAAGCTTAGAATCTTCAACTGCCGAACTAGAAAACAATCATGTGACTTTACAAAGAAATTATGATTTATGTAAGACAAAAGTAAGTTTACTGTTGAAACATTTAAACAAGTCTTATAAATTTTGATATTTCAATATAGTTTGATGAACTTCTCTTTTTTAGATGTCATTTTATATTGCTAATCACTCAACTGTGAAGTAGGGGTGGAACCTGTTGTCAGCCATATGAAAAGATGTTTTATCCATGAAACAATGACTGCAGTAACATTTAAACTTGTAATTTTAACCATGTGCTCAGTAATCCAGCTTCTTAGACTCTCTTTGGTCCAGGGCTAGATTAGAATACACTTGCCCAAGGTGGTACACAGTGGGCCTGAACTAGAAACCATGTGGTTGGGAAGCAAACTTCTTTACACAGCCATGCCTGTGACTATATAAAGGAAAATGTAGTCCTAGATAATATATCCATCTCTTCCCTAAATAAAAAATGGAATGGTCTAGGTTGGATAGTCCTTGGTTATAAGTTTGCTCTTTCCAAGCTGAGTTGGGGGTGGGGAACTAAACAATGTCATTGTTATTTATATAACCTCAGGTTAAACAACAGATTTGAACAGACCCGTGATCAAAAGCACTCCAATCATAACCAGCCTATCCTTCAGTTAAGAATAATGTATTGAAATACATCAGCCAGTGTGTCTGCAACTTTTCTTACAAGATGATAGGATGTAATTTAAGGGATCCTTGACTACTGATTCTAGCATTGCTTTACAACACTATAAAAACTGTCATGGTAGCTCTCAAGTGACTTAGTAGCTATGGTTCCCTTTTTATGGATGTTTCTTTGTAAATGTTGAAGAATGACAGAACCATTCAATATGTTCATTTCAGATGACCAAAACTATTGAAGAAAAGAATGACCTAATTGTCCATTTAGAAGAACGGGTTAGCACACTTGAACAACGTTTGAATGATCATGGTCTGTCAGAAAATGATCAAATTAAGGCTTTACAATCAGAGGTAAGTTTAATTTTATGTTTTGGCAAGAAACTATTGATCAATGATCCATCTAAGCCATGCTGCAGGTTTGCATACACATCTCATGGGACTCTTAGAAGAAAGGAATCGGCATACAAAAAAAAAAAGAAAAAAAAATATAGTGGCTAAGTTGGTTATAGGACTTTGTTCCTGTTATTGTTGTTATTATAATTAATAATAATGGCTTAAAATTTTGGCACAAGGCCACCAAGTCTGGGGAAGCGAGTAAGTCAATTACACCCCCCCCCCCCCCGTGTTCAACTGGTACTTATTTTATTGACACTGAAAGGATGAAAGGCAAAGTCAACAGGATTTAATCTTTTTTGTTACCATATTTCTGTTGTGATACACAATTTTTGTTTGTAATTAATTTTGAAAATAATAAAGAATTTAGTAAAATAACTATCATTAAGATGGTGTTTAGGAACATAAATTGTTGTGAGATTTTGATGAAAGGTTTTAATTTAGATCACTTAAAAATCGTTTGTATCATAGAACCACTGGGCAGTCTTGAGTAGACTGGTATCAGAAAGGTTATACTCAGAACAAAAAGAGTTGGGAGAAATGATGCAAAGCACTTCCCTCGTTACTCTTATGCTTCTGCCAATCCACTGCTGTTTAATTAGGCAACACAAGGCTGAGTGTGGTGTGATTTAATTGAATTGACTCCAGCCTTAGCTGACACTTTATAAAGCCCGAGAATGATGAAAGACGAAGTTGTTCTTGGCAGGGTTTGAACTTAAAAATTAAACTATAAATACCACAAAATATTTTGTCTGATGCTTTAATGATTCTGCTAATTCACCTGTCTAATGATAAATTGTTTGTATTTTCTTTTTCTAGAGGGATAGCCTTGAGAAAAAGTTGTCTGAGTCACGGCAACAGTTGCAGGAAGTAAAGTTTACTTGGAGTGACAAGATAACCCACCTTGAAGGGCAGGTAAGACTGAAATATATAGTGTCGTTTAATGATGTTGTTTAGCCCAAGTCAGCCTTGAACCGAGCAAATCATAAATGATCCAGATCTTTAGATTACAGCTATGTTGGCAAAACAAAAAAATATCTGAATCAGAAAACTTATTTACCTCCAGGCAGACCTGAATAAGCAGAACTATGATCAAAAGCATTTCTCATCCCATCTTTTTTCAGATGTTACATATTTATAACTACATTGTCTAATGTCTTTCTTCACACTTTCTGATGGTCGGGTGTAATGTGAGAGAGATTTGACTTCTGTTTCTAGTTGCCTCAGAATCTATGTTGAGCAGTACTCGAAAAGTCTTGACTCTGATTGTAACCCCTTCAAAAGTGATCATGATCCCAAAATTGTATATAGGCTGCTAGGTTATTCCTTTTGCTGAATGAAAAACTACCTCTTGTTGAACCTTGTTTGTTGGTTCAAGAAAGGGAGCGTGTGGGAAATTCTGATGGATGGCTACTGGTGGTATATTTAACACACAATTAATAGAAATTGAGTTTTGTTGTGGTTTCTTTTTTTTAAAAAAAAGATCATTTTCGTTCATTCGAAATTGTTTTTTCTTCAATTCTCAGATCTCCCATCTGAATGCGAAGATTATAGAAGACAGTGAAGAATTAAGTGGAAGTCAACAGGCAGCTAATTTAGAAAAGATAAATCTGCACAAACAGGTATATCATCACCATCATCATTATCTTCATCATCATCATCATCATTGGTTTTTGTGATATACATTTTTTTTTTTGGCTTATTCATGCTGGGTTAGATTTGCTGTATAAAATCTTTATAGTTGTCTTGTAAATGCTGCTTTAAGTTGCATGTGGCTTTTAGTTGGTTTTATGATTTAGATGTGTATCTCCATTCTAAAATGGAAATACAGCATCCCTGCATGTCCTTAGAGGTAACTAAAAGGGTTGGCAACAGGAAGCGCATCCAGCTGTAAAAACCTGTCCAATCCATGCCAGCATGGAGAAAAAAAAAAGAAAAAAAAAAGCAGATGTAAAATGATGATGACAATGATGGTGATGATTATACCTTCTTGTTGCTAACCATTTTGATGGAGCAACCTGAGTAACACTACCATATTATTAAATGAGAGAGAGAGAGAGAGAGAGAGAGCATGAATGTTTGAGTTTATAAAATACTGGGCTGCTGGCCAAGAAGCTAGCAGTGCTGGTTGTTGTTTAGCCTAGATCAGCCCCGACTGAACAGGCCTTGAATTAGAAGCTTGCCAGCAATTGTTTCTGGTGTAATATATCTAGGACTACATTATCTAATAACTTCATTTTTTAAAGAGATAAGGTATGATTTGAGGAAAATTTGACTGCTATTCTTAGCAGATTGAATGACCATGTAGAAGTGTCATTATTGACCCAAAGAGATTGTTGGTTTGTATCATCATGTCACTAATGTGTCTGAGTTAAGGATCTTGCTCTGAAATGGCTCAGCTTGCCTAGCTTTAAACAGGTATCACAAGGTTGAAACAACTTCATGCTGGAAACAGCAGCAGTGATACTGTACAACTGATGAAATTTACCAGTATTTTTTCTTGGCTTGTAGTGTAGAGTTCCACTTTCTTTGTGGGTCAAGAGATGATTCTGTTCCTCTACTCAAATATCTTTGTTCACTTTGCTATTGGAATCAGACTTAGGTTCTCATGAGTTGCTTGTGCTGGCTACAGTATACCAATTCATCGTACATAAGGATCCACACTATTAGGTAGGTATCTCATTTCTCTCCAATAGATTACACCATTGTTGTAGTTCTTCTTTTAGCATGATCAAGACTTCGTCCACACTATTTTCCTATTTCAACTAACATATACTCTTATGCTTTTTACTTAGCCTTTTCATCATACGTTGGTGAGCATAGTGAAAGCTGTTTCATTGATGAGGTCATAAGTGTACAGTTGTCTCCCATGTTGAAAAGAAAGAAAATATTAATCACTAGTTTTTTTTTTTTTCCTTGTCAAATTAATCTTAGTTAACGTTTTTTTATATTCCCTGCATTGTATTAACACTAATTCAAATTTTATTATTTTTAAAATATTTGTTTTAGCTGATTTGAACAAAAGACCAAGTGTACTCCTCATTTTTACAAACAGTATTTAGCTAGAAATACTTTTCTTATTAAATTACCAATGTTAATGAGACATGTATCTGAGGGGGTTAGGGAAGTATTTTGCTCATTAGAAAGTCTAAAGTTTTGTTGAAATCAATAGAAATTATCTCATCCTGCCTTGATTTTTCTTTCACTTGGTTACTTGTGGACCATAATAGAAAACCAATGCTCTTTGATCTTGGCAGTTCACTCTCTTCAGATTAATCAAATGAAGTATGTAAGAATTGGTTTAACTTATATTGGGATCTTCTGATTTGGCAGATGTATTGTCAGAGGTATTTTATCTGTGACCATCCCATCTTGCTTTTACGAGGCAATGACCAAGACCTTTGGCATGATGTCGTGCTTGAGAAGAAGACCCACTGAGCTGAGCAAAATCGCAGTCATGGCAGATACTGGTGTCATGCAAATGGCATCCGTGCTGGTGGCACTCTCGGGGTGGTTGGTGTTAGGAAGGGCATCCAGCCATAGAAAACCATGCCAAATCAGACTGGGGTCTGGTGCAGCCTTCCAGCGTGCCAGCCCAGTCAAACCGTTTGACCGATGTCAGCATGGGCAACGGCCGTTAAATGATGATGAGTCTATCAAGTCCTGCATTATTTCACCCACGGGCATATGGCATAGTGGTTAAGAGCGCGGGCTACTAACCCCAAGATTCTGAGTTCAATTCCAGGCAGTGACCTGAATAATAATAATAATAATAACATCGAAAAATACCTTAGCAATGAGAACCCAGGTTCGAAATTTCCCCAAGACACCTGATGAAGGCTGGAGGGTATATCAGCCAAAACGTGTTAATAACAAACAAGATGAGTACAAATATCCGTCAATTGTAAATAATGTAAATAATTATTTCACCTGTTCTTCATTTTTTAAGTCCTCAGGATATGATTGTAGGGAGTTGTTTTGAGATGCAGGATTAATTTGGATCATGGATTGTTAAAAGATTGTGTGACAGTAGAATTGTTAACGTTGGACAGAATGTTCCATTGTATTTGGTCCAACTCTCCACACTCTGAGTTCAAATCCCACCAGGATCAACTTTGCATTTTATCCTTTCAGAGTCAATAAGAAAAAAATAACCAATCTAAGGTGGTAGATTGGAACTTCAAGAACATCAGATCAGAATGCCTTGAAATATGTGTGTATATGCATGTGTGTGTATGCATGCATGTATATATGTATGTATATATATATATATATATATATATAATTTTGTTGACAGCCCAGGCAGTTAATCTTGCATTCACTATACTTAATTCATCACCTGATTTAAACCCTCACCCCTATCTAGATACCTTTAGCAGAGACCTCTGTTTCAAACATTCACATTAGATTTCAGATCTGAGGTAAGCTCCAGTATATTGATCTGTAACTTCCTGCTGCAGTGACCAATAAATTTATACTTTACTCTTATCAGTTTGTAATGTCGTGGCTACTGACCTTCCTTCTTTGATAAAGTGAAAGAAATGAAATAAAAAAAAAGGCAGTTCAATATGGCTACCTTTACTGAAAGATAAATATAAATAATGTAGAACTGTAATAGTAATCATAAATGCATCTGTGGCCTTGCTAGTAAGAGTGTTATTATTCTTTGTTTGGAAACAAAGATTCCTATAAACTCATTCATGTATAAAACAGATGAGGATGATTGGTGACCTAATCAATCAAATGTAATAGAGATGCAAATATTAAAATGTGTTAATCTTGAAAAATGAGGTCAATAATCTTATTAACCCTTTTGATACCCACCTACCTGAGACCGTTTTAGGTCAGTGTGAAAAATCTACTGATTTAAAATTAAAAGTTCATGTTAATTTATGTTCCAAACATTTACTTAATAATGAGTTACCTAATTCTTCATTATTTTCAAATTTAATTGAAACAAATGCAGTGTAGTTTAAGAGATATAATAAAGCAGGCCTCTGTTTAAAGGGATGCCAGCCATGACCATCCAGTCATTTTTTTTTTTTTTTTTTGTATATTTAAACATATTAAAGCCCCAGATTACATTATCCAATGATGGTAAGGTATGATTTAACCTTTTTGAAACAAACCTGCCTGAGGCTGCCCTCGATTTTATGATGTCTAAACTAAAACCTTCCTTCAAAATTTCAAGCTAATTTATGTTCCAAGCATCAGCTTAATAATGACAGTTATTTTTCTCAATTTTTCATTATTTTAATTGAAATATAGTAAAGTGGTTGGCATTTGGAAGGGCAATTAGCCGTAAAAATTATGCCGAAACAGAGAGGGAAGTGTGGTGTAGTCCTCTGGCCGGCCACCACCTGTCAAATTGTCCAACTCCTGCTAGTGTGGAAGACGGATGTTAAATGATGATGATAGTATATTTCAGCAGGAATATAGTAAAAAAGAAAAAAAGTGAGAGTTAATAATGATAAACTTATTTTACTAAATTCTTCATTATTTTAAAAATCAATTGAAATAAAGATGGTGTATTTCATCTGAAGTATAATAACAAAAGGGTTTGTTTTGTGATTTTATTTATGTATGTTTAGATTTATTGTTTTGTTTTCTTGTAGATTGAAGATCTGCAAATGAAACTAGATGATGCAGAAAAGAGAGTATCAGAGAACTGGGACCTTGCCACTCAAAAGGATGTTTTACATGAGAAGGAGGTATGTTTATATCACTCTGTTGTTGTTTAGCCCCAAGTCATCCTTGTTCTTAAGGATATGATCAAGGATAATCCAGTTGTGACCATCTTGTCTTCTAGTATAGACTACAATGTCCTTTGTATCTTTTACTTTTTATGCTGGTACCATAAAAAAGGCTCCCAGTACATGCTGTAAAATGGTTGTTGTTAGAAAGTGCATCCAGCCATAGAAACCATGCCTAAGCAGACATTAAGAGTACAATGTAGTCTTTGGACCCATTGGATCCTGTAAAACCATCTAACTCATGCCAGTATTGGAACATGTATGTGAAATGGTGAGTGAGTTGACAAAGATTTGGCTGCTATTTCTTGCAAAGTTTTCTTTGTTGGCTCGTTATGCAAGCCTGCCATTTCTAAAGTGAATGATTAGAAAATAAATTATTAGAATATTAATTTTGATAAACAGTCAATGGCATTTTACTGCGAAGCAATGCTTCACAAGTATATTCATCTAACTCATGCTATCATGAAAAGTCGAAAAATGAACACATTTATTTACAAACAATACCACAATTACGAGGGGCACCCAAAAGTAACCGGAAACATTCTCTGTGGGACAAGCATCCAACTGTAAAACAGTGCCTCAACAATGCATTTATTTAACCCATGTGAGCATAGAAAAACGGATGTAAAAAGAATAATCTAAAACTCTACTAGAAAACAGACTAATTCATTTGTACAAGGTGTAGTGAAATAGTAAATGCAATAAGCAATAAAAGAAAATCTTTTTTTTTCTTTCTCCCATGATAAAACATATTACATTGACACGCACACATATGTCACATTCTTCTTGCCTTTCAATATGCCTCACTTAATTAAATTTCTTTAATAGTCTCTCACCATCCTTAGGACGTTTCTTCCGACCTCCCTGGGCTTTTCACTAATGTATAATTTTAAGTACCTTTTCTTCTCTCACAGAATCATTTCTCTCTCACTTTTCCCCAGTGTTCTCTATTGTAATTCATTTTTCTCTTCTCTCCCTGAACTGACATCTTTTCTATCATTCAGCTTCTTTTGTCCATACCTTACTCCCACGGTACAATGTCTCACAGACTTCTATCACTCTAAACATTCCCTTTTGCCTCACACTCAATTCCCACTACTTCACAAACATCTAACAATTACACACGTGTACACACACACACACACACACACACATACACTAATCTACACCACTACACTTCCACATTCTATTCACTTTTACATACATACACTCACCCATCCCCACATGCCCCTCTCTGAATACAGATACACTCCTATATTTGTACTGGAGCCTGGTGTTGCCATCCGGTTTCACCAGTCCTCAGTCAAATCGTCCAACCCATGCTAGCATGGAAAGCGGACGTTAAACGATGATGATGATGATGATGACACCCATTTTCTTCTCTCTGTTTAACTCCCCCACCTACCCAGAACCACATTCCCACCTGACTCCTCACCTGTTTTTTTCTTTCTCGCCGACTTTTTTCTCCCCACTCCCCATTATTTCTCTTTCTTCTAATGAAAGACTAACATGGTAACATAATGTGGAAACTCTTTCTTTTAAACATTAAGCTAATACAGTATTTGTTAAACCTGTCCCTCCTATATATATATTTTTCTTTTGTCATTTGTTGTAATTACACAATAATTCATTTGTGTCTATCAAATATGACAACAAAAGACTATATCAAACCTTCTGATATTTGTCCGCTTTCTTTTGATATTTGTCCGCTTTCTTTTGATATTTGTCCGCTTTCTTTTGATATTTACTAAATGTCTAAAAGTTGTTACTAGAAAATTATTCTGTGAATAAATTATTTGGTTTATTAACTTCATCTTTAGAAATAGTTTTGTCACTGAAGATGAAGTTAATAGTCCAGAAAATAACATTAAACGAAACATCTTGTTTTAGATTTTCATCTTGAGAAGAACATTAACCCTTAAGAGACCAACTCTCCTGAGACCATTCCAGTTGAAATTAAATTTAAAATTCCCATTGAAATGCTTAGCATTTTGTCAGTCTTTGTCATGAGTTCAAATCCCACTGAGGTTGATTTTGTCTTTCATCATTCTGAGATCAATAAAATAAATGGTGGTGATGGTGGGGTTAAGTCAATTACATCAACCCCAGTGCTCAACTGTTATTTAATTTATCAACCTCAAAAGAATGAAAGGCAAAGTCAACCTTGGCAGAATTTGAACTCAGAACGTAAGGACGGATGAAAGGCTGCTAAGCACTTTGCCCAGTGTGCTACCGATTCTGCCAGTTCGCTGCCTTAAAAGCACCTGCTTAATGATGACAGTTATTTTACAAAATTCTTCATTATATTCAAAATATTGGAACAAAAGCAATGTATTTCAACAGAAATATGATGACAAAAGGATTAAGCAGATGTTCAAAGGCATTCCAGCCACTCATTTTTGTATTTAAACAGTAAATCCCAGATTACATCATCCGATGATGGTAGGGTGTGATTTAACCTTTGTGATACTAACTCATTTGGGACCACCCCTAGCCCTATGTTAGTGATTAAATTAAAACCTTCCATCAAAATTTCATTAATTTCCAAACACCAGATTAACAAGGATGGTTATTCTACTAAATACATCTAATTTTTTTTTTCCCTCAAAACTGATCGAAACCAAGAAGTGCATTTCAAGAGAAATATGGTAACAAAAAGGTTAAGAAACGAGCCTGAGATAATGACATAATCAATTTAATTAAAAAGATGAAAAAAAACA
Source organism: Octopus bimaculoides (assembly GCF_046866305.1). Lineage (NCBI taxonomy): Eukaryota > Metazoa > Mollusca > Cephalopoda > Octopoda > Octopodidae > Octopus > Octopus bimaculoides. The sequence goes on from NC_142937.1 coordinate 18,067,234, forward strand.
ATCAAAAATCGAAGATTATTGAATTGGGGTTATTTTTTAAAATCGATTCATTTTTTTCCCCCCATTGTCTTGTTTTTAGAGAGAACAACATAAACTTTTGCTGGAAGAAATCAAAATGAAGCATTCAGAAACAGAAGAACTTTTACTAAATAAAATCGACAGTCTTGAATCTCAATTAAAAACTGGTTTAATGACTCTTGAAGAAGTTAAGTTTTCTGCTGACCAGACAATTGTAAGTTGATTTCTTTTTTTATTTGATAATCTTTTATGTTTGCTTTTTTCTTTTGTATTTTAAATTTATATTTATAGTCATTGGTGCAGGCATGGCTGTATTGTTAAGTTGGGGCTCAGTGGGAGCCCCAATGGCACATTGGGTTAGTGTCTTCTACTATTGCTCTGGCCTGGGATGACCAATTCCTTGAGAGAAGATGTGATAGAAACTGAAAGAAATCTATTGTGTGTGTGTGTATACATATATATATTTGTGTGTGTTGCCCAAGATGCTATATGGTGAGACTGAACCCCAAACTACAAGTTTGAGAAGCATGTTTCTTAACTACTTAGCAATGCCATCTATATATATATATATATATACGTCGGAAACAAAAGGACTCTGTCTCAGTGAAAGGTAGACTGTATGATGCTTGTGTGCAAATGGCTATACTCCATGGTAGTGAGACATGGACTATGAATGCAGAAGATGTGCATAAACTGGAGAGAAATGAAGGCAGTATGCTCTGTTTTCTCTGAGAGAAAAGTTGGAGAGAATCAAAGTTGGACAAAATCAAATGTAGGTTGCAAGAGAGAAGACTATGTTTGTTTGGACTTGTGATGTGTATGAATGAGGACAACTGCATAAAGAAGTGCTGATCATTGAAAGAAGAGGGAGACCCAAGAAGACGTGAGATGAAGTAGTAAGGACCGATCTCAGGATGTTGGGCTTCATGGAGGAAATAACAATGAACTGAGATGTCTGGCAATATGACATTCTTGAGAAGACCTGCCCATGTCAGTGAAACTGAGTTCTGGAAGTGTTGTGTGTTCCACACGTAACAGGAAAACTTTTCACATACCGTACCGCAACAAACCAAACTGCATCTCTTCCTCATATTTCCTCTTTCATGCACTATGCTTGCCCCCAACTCCTCTATTCTGTCCTCTGGGCCCTGTTTCACAGTATCATTGCTATCTGTTAGCCCCAACCTGTGTGTTCTACCCACACATGACAGGAAAACTTTTCTCACACCCTACCCCAACAAACATCTCAACATATTTTCTCTTCCTCACATTTCCTCCATGCAATATGCTTACTTATCACTCTCCAATCCTGTCCTCATGGCCCTGTTTCTCTATATCATTGCTATCTGGTAGCTCCCCTATCTCTATACACCCAGGTTTTTACCACTCACTACTCATGCTTCTTTTGCAGTGTCCTGTCATTTATATTATGACCTTCGAACCTCAAGGGTATTCCTTGGCACTTGCCACCTATCTATCTCTCCCTTCTTTTACTTGACCATCTCATTTATATTCTGATCCCTGTCCCTTGTGAGTATGCCCAGCACTCTGCCACTATCTCTATCCTGCTGTCTCCCACTCTCTCTCTCTCTCTCTCTTTCTCCTGCTCTCTCAAGTTGGGTAAACATGTATCTCCTTTACAGCAGCACACCTATTTCTGTTCTCATTCCTGATCTCTCTCTCCATCTTGCTGGGTAACCATGTACCTCTACAGCAAGACACCGTTTCTGTCTCTCTGTCTCACTATAACCTTTCTTAGTCTGACACAAGATCACCTCCTCCAATGCCCCCTCTCCTCTCAAAAGATTTTTATCTTGCAAGTTACTTGGTGACCCTGTCAGTGCAGGTGTCACTTAAAAAGCATCCAGTCCACACTGTAAAGTGGTTGGCATTTGGAAGGGCACTCAGCTGTAAAAAACCTTGCCAGAATTGACCTCACTTGTATTTGTACCATGTAAAAAGCATTGGGCACGCTGTGGGATTGTTGGTGTTAGGAAGGGCATCCAGCTGTAAAAACCCTGCCAAAACAAACACAGAAGTCAAGTGCAAGCTTCTACCTGGCTGGCTCCTGTCAAACCATCCCATCCATGCCAACTCGAAAGGTGGAGGTTAAACGGTGATGATGATGATGATGATGATATATATATGTCTTCTTCACTCCTGTTCACCCATATATAAAGCAGGATAGTCATGAATCTCTTCTACAGCAACAAGCCTATTCCTGGGCTTTTTATCATATTTTAATCCCCTCAACACATTGCATAAACCCACCTTTCTCCCTCTCAGTTGAGTACAACTGTTGGATACCATTTCATGCCATCAAATTATGAACCCCCACTTTGCAATCACAAGGTCTCGGGTTAATTCCTGCCGCGTGGCATCTTGTGTAAATATCATATGCTGCAAGTTGATACTTATTTTGTGAGTGAAATTAAGTAGATAGAGAGTGTATAGAAGCTCACTGGGTGGATTGTACTTCAAATTCAAAAGGCACATACAACTCTATCATGCATGGTATCACATTGATTCTGCTTGGGAATTGATATGACACATCATGCATGTGTCTGTGGAATGCTGAGTCACTCATATGTCTTAATTTAAGAACAGGTTGTTTCATTGATTAAACAATCCTCATTGTTGATCAAGAGAGATCTGTCACGATATACACGTGCATGCACTTGAAGGTGTATATACAAACTTAAATAGGTATGACATCACCTCCATTTTTCACACTTTTACAAGTATAGTAGTTTATTGGAGCAATAATTTTACCGGTTGAACCCCCTTCATACACTCAATATCACTCACATGTAACTTGCTATACACTAACGATATTAAGTTCTTAACCCTCTCAAACCTGGAGCCCCTGTGTCTAACTTTACCCTTCACCCAGGCTCCTGTTGCATATACAGCTCAGGTGTATCACTTGCAGGCAAACTAATGGACAGAATCTCAAAAATAAATTCAGGTGAATAACAATAATAAGCCTATCACTCAGCTACCATATTTGTTCACCCAAATTGCTACTTTCCTCATCACTTTCACCACTTTGGTTGTTCAAATCACTCTCATTGCTGGTGTAAGTGTAAACGCTTCATCCAAAAAATAAATATCATCAGTGATTTCGTCAACTGCAAAGAGTCAAGGCCTTGCTTACTTACAGGATGAAGTGCTGTGTTCATCACACAATCATTTCATCACAGAATCGTTTTTCTTTTGTGTTTTTTAAAATTAAAAACAAAAGTAAACAACAGCTATGGGGGACACCATTAACAATGAGTCATAAACACAGTTGACCACACAGCTGCAATGTGGTCAGTTGTCTGATTTAAGTATTGTGTCTTTTTTTTTTTCTATGTGTTGTTTGTTACTGCCTTAGCAGGAATCCAACAGAGATGACATTTAAGCTATTCCTGCCATATTGAGAACATGGTGTGATGTGGTTAAACCAAATGAGAGCTTCTACATGGTCACTCAATCAGCTAGAAGCATCAGCGAGAAGCATCAGCCAGATCATCCTCAAATCATATCCAGATGTTTTTAAAAAGGAAAAATATATTTCATAGACACTAGTTAAAAAATAAAACATCGTTTTGTAGGCACTGATTTTGACAAAGCATGTGTGTTTTACTTTTATATTCATGTAGGTTGATGTTTACACTTGGTACCACCTCTAACTCATACATCTTACAGGAGGCTGTGGAGGAACTTCTACATGATTGTGTGACCTGCTAGAAATAGCATCTAAATCATGCTACACAACTTTAAAAAACAGCTGGATGCCCTTCCTAATGCCAATTTCTTTACAGCGTGTACTGGGTGCTTTTATTTTTCTTGTCATGCAGCTTGCTAGACTAGGACCCCCAAATGGGTAGGGAGAACTTTATGGTAGAATAAAGAGTAGAGAGGGGTAAAGCTATGTAAGAAAGGGCTGGAGCAGAATGAGTTATTTGCTGTAGAGGAGCAACATAGCTACTCACATTTTAGAAGAGAGGGGTCAATGTAGTTGGAAAGTGATATAAATGAAAAAAAAAGAAAAAATGGGAGAGTCATGGCTGGAATACATATTGATCAAAGCTCTGCTTAATCATGGCCAATCTGGAATCTTTAACAATCATTATTTAATGATCTGAACTGATGTTTATGTGGGTATTAAATTTGTTAATTATAAAATGTTCAGCATCAACAAACATGTTTTAAAGGTGGATTATTTTGTTTCTATAAATTCTTCTTATTTAAGGCTCAAATGGAAGAAAATGAAGAAGAATTGAGTGCAAAACAACTGCTTTTAGAAAGGAAAATTCAATCTTTAGAAGATGAAAGAAATGAATTACAGGTAAAATATAATTTAATGTTATTACTGTGCAGCACCTTCTGAAAGTGTTGTCCATGGGGTCTTAAGCCAACCAGTGCCTTGTGAGTAAATTTGTTTGATGAAAACTACATGGAAGCCCATGTGCATATTTGTGTGTTTGTCTCCCATTGCTTGAGAGCTAGTATTAGTTTGTTTGCATCTCCCTGATGGTTCAGTAAAATGCGATCAATGAAATAAATACTTGATTAAAAAAAAAAAAAGTATCAGGTTGATTTGTTCAACTAAACTCTTCAAACCAGTGCCCCAGCATGACTGTAGTCTAATAACTGAAACAAATAGAAGAATGATTGCATTCATCATCATCATTGTTTAATGTCCGCTTTCCATGCTGGCATGGGTCAGACGGTTGGACTGAGGGTTGGCAAGTCAGAAGGCTGTACCAGGCTCCAATCTGATTTGGCAGAGTTTCTACAGCTAGATGCCCTTCCTAACGCCAACCACTCTGAGAATGTAGTGGGTGCTTTTATGTGGCAACAGCCACGCTCAAAATGGTGTATTTTACGTGCCACCTGCACAGGAGCCAGTCCAGCGGCACTGGCAACGATCTCGCTCGAATGTCTTTACACATGCCACCGGCACAAGTGCCAGGAAGGCGACGCTGGGCACAAGTGCCATCACGATTTACTTTTGTCACATGAAAAAACTGTGCAGCATAAAATTTTTGTACACATTGATTAATGAAGATTAAAAAGAATGTTGCCTTAGAATAGGAATGTGTGGTGATATTTATTATAATTGCACTATAAATAAAAAGTTCTTGCATATTAACTGAAATAAAAACAAATTCACAAGTCATCTTTTGAATCATTAAGACACACTCCAGCCTCTGGCTCACAAGTGTACTGTCTCCTCTTTGTCTTTTCCATCACTACTATAATGGCCTCTGTCCCTCAAAGTTGACTGGTCTCATACCTCCACCACTCAACAGGCACTCTGATCCACTTGCCTCTCCACATTTCATCCCTATTGTTGTATTCAGTTCCCCCACTTGTCCTGCACAAACTGCTATCTCCCAGTCCTTGCTCCCCAAAACATTGTCCCTTTGGAATCTCCTCCCTGTTTTTGACTTTCTTACAAATGTTGACCTGCAATACATTAATCGCATCAACCTTACTAGTCTTGGATGGCCTGCAAGGATCATGGCCACTTCCTCTTTCACCAAACACTGCAAGTAAAAATGAAAAGCAGTTTAAATGTTACAAAATTTTTCACCTTCTTTCCTTTCTATTATGTTGCAATAGATATCTATTTTCTTCCTAACTCTTCCAGGATAAACTAATTTCTCAAGAGAACGAATATTCTGCTGTGTTAAGTGAACTTCAGGAGAAGACAAGTAAACTAGAGAATGTGGAAATGAAGGTAGGTTATGGCTTTTTTAATTATGCTAAATGAGTTTCTACCTGATAGTCTCTTTGATTAATATTCAAATAAATCCTAATCCATCATTGATTAAATCATGCTAAGCTCTGCACTCATTAACTTTACCTAAGTCTTTATTACCAGTAGAGGAAGTCTCTGCATGAGCCAGCACGATAACCTCTCTTTCTAGAAATAGAAACCAAATACACTGTCATTATTTTATCTTTGAAAAGGGAAAGGCACACTGGACAATGCAGGCTGAGAAATGATAAAGACCAGACCTCTTGTCTGACGAAAACACAAGAGTTGTGGTTTCTCCCCAGCCTTTCTCTGCTCCAGTCTCAGAAACATGACTTTGTATAAATGTCATGGGCAGTATCCTTCCATTTCTAAAATTTAAAAAAAAAATTGTACTTGAAATTTCTGCTTTATGATTTTAGTAAAGCCTGATTTCTTGTGGTGATATTATAACACCTTCAGTCATTTTTGTGAGTGTAGTTGGCAAGTAGCCTGATTGTGTGGTATTTCATAGTATAGCAACTTGGACAAGTGTTGTTTTCTGTATCCCTGAGCCAACCAAAGCCTTGTGAAGGATTTGGTAGATGGTGCTGGTAAGCAACATGTAAAGAGCACCCACTCTGTAAAATGGTTGGCATTAGGAAGGGCATCCGGTCATAAAAACCATGTCAGAACTGACAATTGGAGTCTGGTGCAGCGTTCTGGCTTCTCACCTCCTGTTAACCATTCCAACCCAAGCCAGCATGGAAAATGGACGTTAAATGATGATTATGAAACTGAAAGAAGCTTATCATGTGTGTGCATGCGTGCACCCCTCCTTTGACTCTTGAAATCACATGGTGGCTGTAAACCAGAAATGTTTGTTTCTATTCTTCCACAAAAAACATCTGGCCACAAGGAAATATTCTCTTGCTTAGGAACAGGAGAAAGTTGGCAACTGGAAAGAGATCCAGCCATAGAAAATTTGCCTCAATGAATTCTGTCTAGTCCATGCCAGCTTGGAAAAGTGCATGTTAAATTAATGATGATGTACTTGACAGACAATGTGTGTGTGAACATTTTCATTGTGATGTTTCCATTCAATAAAAACGACCATTGTCACTTAGTCCCAAGTATGGCTTACCTCAGACTAACCAACGATTCCTTACCCTTCTTAAATATGATTGTTTTAATTTGTTATTGCTTCTGTATTTTCTTTTCTTTGTGTCTGGCATTTTCAGCTGGAAGCTGCGGAAAAACAACTTGATGCAGCTTTAGAGGAATTGCAGGCTGTGAATAGAGAAGCATCAGAAACCAAGGCAGATCTCCAGTGTTGTACAGAAGGTAAGTATTAAAGAATTACATTGTTTGTAAAATGCTACCCTCTAGGCTGTAAAGATGGACAAAATGTTGCTAAGTTTTTGTCTGGTATGCTGGCAGTTCTGCCAACTCACCTTATAATAGCCATAATGAAACAATAATAAGAAAAACAACAATAATGATGATAATAATCTACTCTTTACTGAGGTCATTAGAGGGGTGGGGGATGCACTGAGGAAATGCTAATTCCTTGCAAGCCTTAAATTGAGATGACTGAGGTTATGTATTTAATTTTCAATTTCAAACACCAATAGCAGAGTCCTTACATGGCATCATACCCTTTCTTTTAAGGAAGAAGGGATATGATGCTACGGAGAAGTAACGAACAATATGTCTAGAATATATATATTCTCACAAGGAGTGTGGGAGAAATGTTGACTGATTCTCTACTATAACCAATTTCTTTGATGTTTTCTTTTTATGGGACTGTCACTGTGATGTCTTGTAGATACTGACAAGTCATGTGTGCTTAGATTTACATATCCGGGGAGAATTATTGTATTTTATCCAGTTGACACCTACAGAAACTGGAACTTATCTTCTGGCTTTTGTCTTGATGCACCTGTGGTATTTGCATCAACAAGATAGGTAATCCCTTGATTTAATTAAGATAACTGACAAATATTCTCATCAAAAGTTGCTGTTGATTGTTTTCCGTTGTTTGCTTTTGTTTAGTTTTTTTACAGTTCCTGAATGTTTGGAGAACATGAATATTTTAGATATTGTTGCCAGACCAAAAAAATTGGTTACTAATATCACACAGGCAGGGGCTCAGAAATTTTACAAGGTAGAATGAGGTTGCTTTGAGGCCACCTCTCTGAGTGGGTGTGGTCTTCTCTTCCCTACTCTCATCAGCATTTCATGGGGCCCTTCCTTGGATCTCTGCCCTCTGGATTATTGTACTAACTGAACCCTTCCTTTCTCATAGTTAAACTTCTGATCAAACATTCTAGCCCTGAACATCCTGTTTTTTGGCTTTTAGTCAGTGTCTTATACTATCATACTTTATCTGATTTAATCTAGAACTTTGTTTCTCTATCTCCTTTTTCCCGCCTTTCTTTTTATCTGGCTGTTTGAAGGATATTTAACTGCCATTTCTAACAGTTCAAACAATTACATTATAACTGTTTTGTTGGCTTCTTGTGTTTGTTGATATTGTTTATCATCATTTTAACATCATTTTTCTATGCATGTACAAAGTCAGACAGAATTCACTGTGGTAGATTTTCTACTGCCAGATGTCCCTCCTGTCACCATTAGCTGTTATTCAGGTCATTTCCTCTTGAGAAAATTCATTGTATACAGAGGCAGATGATGTTCTTTTTTTTAAAACAACCACTAAACTATGGATCCCATTAAAATAGTTGACTGCAGTTCTCAGTATCATTAATTTTCAATATTTTGTGAAATCATGTCTGGCCTTGGGCGAAATATTACCTTGCTTGGATACAGGTGAGGGTTAGTGAATAAGAAGAGCATCTGATTGTAGAAAATCTTCCTTAGTAAACTCTGCCTGACCCATGCAAGTAAGGAAGAGGACATTAAAACAATGATGATGAATTTTGTCTACTAATCACAAGACATGAAATTTGTTGTTTGTTATCCTCTTCTTATCATCGGCAAATATCAATTAATTAATTAATTTTTTATTTTTATTTTGTAGAGAAAGATAAATTACTTTTACGTAATGCAGAACTGTTTCAACAACTGCAGTCATTACAGCAGAGTCAGCAAGTTGAGAAAATGGAGTACGAGCAAGTGTTGAAAGAGAAATCTGAAATTTATACTGCACTAAAGAAAGAGGTGGAAGACAATGAGGTAACACTGGACCAGTACAGAAAACAGGTAGGGACCAGTATAATGTCTTGTTTTGTTTTATATTGCTGTAAGGTTACACATTGCTACTGCTGCTGCTGGTGTTTAGTTTCAGGTCAGCCATTACTAAACAAGAAGTCTTTTAGGATCAAAAGACTTCTTTACCTTTTGGTCATTCTGTACAATAAGCAACAAGTGAGCTTCTAATGCAAGGTTGAATTGCTAGAAGTAGCAGCAACACTCCCTCAGATCCCACATACATGGAGACATACATGTACACTGGCGCAGACATGCACATTACCATGTCAAAGGTCATATTGGATGATATAGTCTGATATACATTGTTTCAGAAAAATACAAAATAAATTGATATTCTGTCCCACCAGGCCTGACTTAAGGTGAAATAATAACAGTGAACATAAGCACAGGATGGCTGAATGGTCAAGTTCATTATGCAACTATAGGGCTTTCCTATAAGTAGGTTATCTCCCTTGGCTAGGCGGCGCTCCATGTAGACAGTTAAACTTCCGCAGACTATCCACGCTATTGTTATTGTTTCGATGATTCAGCTATCGAAGTACTTACTGTGCCTAAGTTAGAGAAATATTTAAGATTATATGGACAGTATGTTACTGGAAGAAAGGCAGACTTGACTGAAAGGTATAAAAATTCTGTCGATGAAGAATGTCAACAAAGTAAATTCATCGGACGATAAGTCTGAAGTATCGGACGATACTTCAGACAGGAATAAGCAGAAGCTTATATCTGCTCTCGGTAAAGTATTGCCTGATATAATTTTAATCTTCGGATTTTTTTAATATGCTAGACCACTGGTTCTAATTGATTAATATTAATTTCTACCCTTATTAATAAATATATATATATATATATATAAAGAAACATATCATAGCTAGGCTTACTCGAAATTCCCACATTCATTCAGAACATTAACAACAATTTCAATGTGTTTATTATTTGAATGCAAAATTCTTTATTAAAAATACCTGTACATCAACACAACAATTATTAGATTAAACATTCGTGTTTAGCCCAACGTACACCACTCGAATTTGTTTCCCCTTTTGAATTTTAACATGTTCTAATCTGTTAATGAGGAGATAAATCAAAGAGACATTTCACTCATCTACTAACTGCGTATATGATCATGCACTTACTGATATTTTAAATACTTTGTTTGGAAAAACAGATGGCAAGGGGTGATCTTTCGATAGTCCATTAAAATTGACGAAATGCTGGGAACACATTTGGCTATTTGCAGTGTAAACAAAGTCTTTCCTCACAAGTCTCAATCTCTGAAGCCAAATACGACGAATAGCTACGTTTGCAGGATATCTATGTAGCGAAATAACTTTGCCGAACCAGTCAGTGCAGTATGTGAGTCGTCTGCGGAAGTTAAAGCAAGTCACTGAGCATGTGTACATGTCATACGGGAGAGTTCCAATCAGGGGTGATTAACAACCTTATAGGAACCCCCTATAAGGGCCCCACATACACTCTCCTTCCATAGCATCTTGAGCAAGACATTCTCTATAGTTGTAGGTTGATCACCTGAACATGTGAATGAAATTGGGTGACAGGAACTGTATAGGAGCTCACTGGGTGGCTTGTACCACTAGGCCATGTTGCCTTCACCCTAACCATTAGGCCAGGTACCTTCACAGCAATGATTGACTGAAATTCTGTTAACTATCTTTAAGTGGAGAAACTATTAGGGTTGACCAAAAGTCATGAAAATGAAGTTGGTGCAACAACTTGAAGCCACTTGATTAAGCTGTTAAGGGTTGTGACTTTTAGCTCACCTTGTGCAACGATTGTACTACAAATTTTTCATGATTTAAATCATGGAACTATTTATTTTACTCATCTCTTTTTTTTTCTTTTAAATAAATCAGATTTTATGCTAAATATCTAAAGATCTGAAGACTATCACGTCATTATTTTAATGTTCACTTTTCCATACTTACATGCTTTGGACTAGTTTGAATGAGGCAGAATTTCTTTGACTGAATGCCCTTTTAATCACCAACCTTCACTTGTTTCCAAACAAGATGATATTTTCCCATGGCCAGACTGATTTTCACAATACTGGAAACAAATGACTGCCTCATTGCAAGCAACACTCATTAACAACTATCAGATGACATTAAGACAAGGACTTAAAAGCATTCACACACACTGTATTTACTCATAAGTTCCTCCCCAGTGTTTTCATTTAAAATCAAATACAAAATAGTGTGACTTATGCATGCACATGTATTTACTTGCGTGTGTGTGTTGTTGTTGTTGATGACATCATAAAAAATTACAAACTTTTGAGAGAACCTGGAATATCTTTTTTGCAATTAGTTCTTGAAGCACACATAAAGCTGTAAATAACAGCATGAAAATATTGAGTTGAAGAACCCTTTTGGATAGAACAGGTTGAAGAGTGTTTGTGAGACTTGAATTCACATCTCCTGTATGTACGACTTGAATTCACATCCCCTGTATGTACTTTGAGAACCAATTCCAGAAAAGAAATACACACACACACAAAGAGCTTCTTTCAGATTGTCTATAAACCCACTCTCGAAGCTTTGGATGGCTTGGGGCTATATATAGTAGAAGACACTTGCTCAGGATGCCATGCAGAGGAACTGAACCTGAAACCATGTGTTTGGGAAGTGGACTACAACCACACTTACACTAAAACTACTATAATACCAAATTCTAACTTCACCTGATTTTGTATTTTATTCTTACCTAGATTGCTAAACTGGAAACACAGATACAAGATGGTGCTGAGCTTTCAAGTGAACTCATCTTAACAAGGAATAATTTACGCCAATTAGAAGAAACACTTAATGATAAAAATAAGGTGAGTTAGTGTTTTTCCTTTCCTTTCAGTAAATTTTGTCTCTTCTGTTGCCATTGTTTGATCTCATCAAACCAGTTTTTTTTGTTTGTTTTCAGTTGTGTACCTCAGTCTACATTATGCAATTTTTGTTTGTTTTATTCTAAAATAGAAGTGTGATTTGAGGGAGATTTGGTTGCTTGTCATTGCAAGTCTAACAACTGGCAAGGTGGCTTGTTCTTATTAGTAATCCAGTATAATTACAAGATCATTTAATGTCCCTATTTCATGCTGACATAGGAGTTGACTGGTTTGATAGGATCTGAGGGGTCTTTTTAGCTTGGTTTCTACAGCTGGATGCCCTTTCCAATTCTAACCACTTTAAAGAGTGTGGTTTACATGGCACCAGCACCAATGAGACCATCATGAATCTTGCAAGACTATAAACTCCAAGAGAAGCAACTTTATGCTATGAGATGAGGAATTAAAGAATGAGAGAAGGGGCCAGAGCAGAACAGATTTGCTGTAGAGGGATCATGTGGCTACTTAGATTTTCAAAGAAGGAGTGGGGGTGTTTGATTGGTCAAGGTGGAACCATAGAAATAATGGTGATAGTGCATCTAAGTAACTTTGTGTTCTTCAGAACCAATGTAAAGTGAAATACTTTTCTGTGGGGACAAAACTGGCCATGCAGTTTAAAAAGTTTGCTCAGCTGGTGGATGGCAAAAGCTGTAGCTTGTCAAACAAAATGCTTTGTGGTATTTGGTTATGTTCTGAGTTCAAATTCCATCTAGCTCAACTTTGTGGCAAGTGACGTAAGTGTTGAGAGTTGAGGCAATTGATTATAAAGAGAGGAATAATAAATCTATGTGAATACTTTAATTAGCTCCAAAAAATTGCTATAGTCGTGAGAATGGTGTGTTGTGAAGGAATGAAAGCTGTTGTTGATGTCATGAAACAGTTGGCTCAACAACAGATTTCCTGGTTTTACACCAACTAATCAATAGGAAATCAATTTCAACAAAATTTAGCAGGCATTTGCTTAGAGCCCCAGTTTTTTCTTGCTTCCCCCCCCCCCCCCATTCCCTGTTTATTTCCTGTAGATGTTTAGGCTGGGTATCAAACTGCATTGATCTCTCCTTCCACTACTGAATAACTTTTATAATGTATGGCTGTATTTTAACAATGAAGAACACATTGGAAAGACCTAAGTGAACTAAATGTCTAATGCTAGCTAGAAGAATTCAAATTCAGAATGAGGTCACATTTGCTTTTGATCTTCTTATTTTACAGTGGTATAATTGATCTGACACCTGTTTCAGCTTCACCACCTGATCTTTAGGTATCATTAGCAGAGCCTGCTTTATTGCAAGCATTCAGGCCAGATCTGATAACTTCCTTGCTCTTGGTTTCAGAGGGTCATAAAAGGGCCATGGATGCTACTCCCTTCCCCCAACCAGGTGTCTTAAATGTGTCATTTGCTAGGATTCTCCAGTTCCCTCTGTATTGTGCTGCATGCATACAATCAGCCAAGTTTTTGTTTCCAGTCTATTCTTTGATGTTGTTAATCCACAAATGTCTTTGAGAGCCTCTTGATCTCTACACTTCCTGTCAGGATGATCTTTAGCAATGACTCATGGCACAGTCTCCCATTAAGTAAATGATGGTTCTGGCTTACAACATCCATGCTATCCAATGTGCTTGCTCTCCCACTGGGGAATTTGTCAAATTTTGAAGCTGGATTTTTTTTTGGGCCACAGGCAGAAGCATTAATGTTGGATGCTGTCAGCATTTGTGAGAGACATGGTGAACTCATTAGTTGGAGCCAGCTCAATCCAGCCTGGATGAATGCCACCACAGCTACAAGTTGTAGTACATTTGCTATGGAATGCATTGCAGTCATGACTATCCCGTTTTTTGTTTTTTTTCTGATTACTTTGTGCACTGCATCATTCTTTTAAAATGGTGTGAGATTTAGCAGATCAGCTGACCATATAGTAGCTCTGTCATTGGCTTATGTGGTGTAAGGGATTTGTTTTTTTGAAACTATATGTATAAATGGCTCTTAGGAAGCTACAAGATGTTGCACAAGCACTGAGCTCTGAAATGTATTGCTTATAGCAGAAACATCTGTAAGTTAATGATTCTTGTTCTTTTGTCATTCATTCATTCATATATATATATATATACATACACACATATAATTCTATGTTTTTAATGGTTATTTTTCTGCAGACACTGAAGAGCCAACAGCAAAAATTAATAGATCTACGGAAAACTCTTCAGAAAGAATTGAAAGTCCAAGCGCTTCCAAATGACAATCTACCTCCAGACAATCGGGACTCCTCTAACACACCTCCTCTCAAGAGAAAAAACAATCTTGAACAGTCTGTAAATATATCCACTAGCCTTAATAAGCTGCCTCACGAGGCTTATGCCAAAAGCCTTGAGTTAAACCACATGCGTACTCATTCCGATCTTCCAGTTCATGCAACTGATTCATTCCGAGTTAAAGCCGACGAGAAAGACGTCAACTTCCTCTACCTGAAACATGTTGTTTTGAAGTTTATGCTGAGCCGAGAGAATGAAGTAAATTTCACTTTTGTCCTTTTCTTTTTCCTTTCATTTTTTGCTTATCATCATTGTAATGTTCAATTTTCCATGCTTGCTTGGACAGAATGTATTGAGTCAGATTTTCCATGCTCAGATGCCCTTCTGTTGTCAACAGTTGCCAGCTTTCAAATAAGGTAATGCTTGCTCAATTTCAGACATGTTTTTCATGGAACAGGAAATGAAAGACACTGCTTGTATGATGGTGACACTCGTTTACAACTATCAATCAATGTCAAAACAAGATGACAGAAATAACCCACCCACCCATATATATATATCATCATCATTTAACATCCATCTTCCATGCATATATGTAATGAGCTACTTCCAGTTTCTGGCTACCACATCCTCTCATACAGTCACACCAACACGTTTACAATTATTTCAAGGATGTTAGATATTCTCAATATTTTTGTATATATATTTTTTTTTTTATTCCATTGTAACATTTTATTTTGTTTTTGTTGCAGGCCCTGCAACTAATCCGAGCAGTGTCTGTTCTCCTGAAATTCACACAAGACGAGCAGCAGATGATTCGAGATACTCTTGAGTACAAAATGTCCTGGTTTGGGTCACGCCCTTCACTTGGCCGCGGTCAAACTGCCAAAATTATACCACCCTCATTTTAGCAACCATGTTTTAATTATTGAGACGATTGCCATGGGATATATAAGCATCACCACTTCCACCTTCATTATTATATATCTCTCTCTTTCTTTTGTTCTTTCTTCTTTATCTCTCTCTCTCTTATCATCATCATCATACTCAGTGCTATTTGCTGCTTCACCTATGTAAATGACCACCTTGTATAAAGAAAGGACACTATTTTCTTATATCTCTTGTATAAACAAATTAATTTAAAAAGAAATAACTGCGGTAACAAAAAAAAAGTAAAATAAAAATGGAAAGAAAAAGACAAGGAACTGACAATAAATATACCATCAAAACAAAACTTCCAATCTAGTAGTACAACTAAATATATATATAAATGTGTGTGTGTTTGTGTATATATATATATATACACAATATAAATTAATATTTATATGCAGTAAGTCTGATGCATGATTGCAGGTGCAAATGCAGTTAGGTAGTGGTACTTGGTAATTCGGTACTTGATTAACTCTTGGTATGGCTGTGTATTTATTTTGGTTGCCACTGAAAATAAAAATCTTTTTGTTAAACCCTGTCATCATTTTGGAACCCATGGGTTTTTTTTTTTAATATATATTTATTCTGTTTTTACCTATTAGGTTGGAGAGAACATCACATTTTTGAGGGTACTTCAATAAATTACAATAAAATAAGAATTAATTTTTACATTCTAATGCTTTTCTCTTTTTTTTTTTTTTTTGCAGATTACTTCATATCAATTTTTACCCTTTTAAAATGAGTTTATATCAGATCCGTATCAGACAGTGCATGCTATATGCTTTGAAAAGAGGTTCTTCAGTAATGAAATGACAAGAAATATTCATTCTGTTTGTGGAGATGAAGCTTTCTGTGTCTGCACCTGTGCACAATGGTTTGGCTAATTTCATTTGAGAAATTTTTCTCTCACATATTTCTTTTGATCTGAATGACTAAACTCAGTTAATATTGAGCATCTGTAAACCATATTTGAGGAAGATACAAAGCAAACTGCATAAGAATTTGCAAAACAGTTCATTCAAGTTACATTTCCGAGATCATGACAGTGTTTTATGATTAAAGTTTATCTGAATTCAATCAGTGGGTCTTTCTAAGCTTAATCAAAAAATTGCCCTCTGCATGTCTTAGGAGAATAGACTTGCTACTGAACCTTTCTTGGGTACAATCAACTCAAGTGATGAAAAATGGGTTCTCTATAATCATATCCAACTTCATTGGTTAGCAGTTAATGGAAAAGGAGAGCCCATCCCTAAATCAGTACATCTCAAAAAAAGTTACGCTTTGTGTATGAAGGGTTTCATCTATCATTAAATGTTAAACCAAAATGAAGCAGTTAATGCAGAGAAGTATCATTCTGCAAATAAAAATTTGCAGAAAATGCACACTTCATTGGTCAATTGCCCAATGAATATTGCTCTTATATGATAATACAAGATTACATATTGCCCAAGTTACTTAGAAAAAATTGTAGCACTAAAAATACGGAAGTTTTGCTTCATCTTAGACTATTGTCTTTCCACGATTAATAAATTATTTTTACTCTATATAATGTTGCAATGATCTAAGAAAGATTAAAAATGATATTGTTTCTTTGCTTCAAAACCTGCAGAATTTTATACCTAAGAAATAAATAATCTACTAAATAGATCATATTATCTTGATTAAATATATCAAGACCAAAGAAGTATTTGTTTCTTTCCCCATCTTGAAATGCAGAGGAATTTTCTTTCCAGCCTAATATTGTTTTCCTAATGTCATTGTTTTATTACTTTACAAACTCTTGCTAGTGAAGAAAAATATACAGGTGTGAAGTCAATGATAACAAGAATACGCTTTACTCTTTTACTTGTTTCAGTCATTTAATTGTGGCCATGCTGGAGCACTGCCTGTAGTCGAGCAAATCGACCCCAAGACTTATTCTTTGGATGCCTAGTACTTATTCTATCGGTCTATTTTGCCGAACTGCTAAGTTACAGGGATGTAACCACACCACCATCGGTTGTCAAGCGATGTTGTGGGGGACAAACACAGACACACACACAAACATATATATATATATATATACCGCTAAGCATTTCGCCTGGCATGCTAACGTTTATGCCTGCTCGTCACCAATACCAAGTATATTAAAGTTTATAATACTGTGCCTTACCTTTTTGTGTCAGATCACTGTTAAGTTATCTCTACAAACATTCTATAGAGTTTAGAGCTGTGGTCTCATCACTAATGACATTTGTAAACCACTGTGTAGAACACCTGGTGCAGAGTTAAATATAAATATTCAATAAGTTCCTTTGTAATTCCTGGCAAGATTGAAACCTGCACCTATGTATTAGGTCTTCACTTAAACACCCATCAACCCAGAAGTTATATCCTGTGAGTAACAAGATATTTCATCATTAGTAATTGATCTAATTCTGTGATAGATTTTAATATCCCATTGTACTCTTTTTGTTTGTATTATTATTATTAATGCATATAAAAATTGCGAGCTGGCAGAATTGTTAGCACGCTGGGGAAAATGCTTAGTAGGACTTTGTCCATCTGTACATTTCAAATAAGTATCAGTTGAACATTGATGTCAATATAATTGACTAGCCCCTTCCTTCATTTCAGGCCTTGTGCCTATAGCAGAAAGGATTATTATTGTTGTACAGAAAAGTGTTGAGCTGGGAGAATCGTTACTGTGCTGGACAAAATGCATAGTGGCATTTTGTCTGGCTTCATGCTCTAAGTTCAAATTCTTCCAAGATAAACTATGCCTTTCATCCTTTCAGGGTTGATAAAATAAGTTCCATTGAACACTGGGGGTTGATGTAATCAACTTCATCCCCCCACCTAAAATTGCTGGCCTTGTACCAAAATTTGAAACCATTATTATTGTTGTTGTTATATAACTATTTTCGTTGCAGTGCCATGTAAGGAAAGACATATAATTAACAACCAGCTTCAATGTTGCCCAGGACATGCAGTGAGGTGTTCTTACTAATAGTGTTCACTTTTATAATTTTTTTTTTTTTGTATCTCAAGTGATAATTAAATAAAAGTTAAGAAATGGTAAAAAAAAAAATTTAAGATGCTGTTTAGTTCCTGCCATTATTTGAAACCTCCACCTATAAATCAAAACGCTACTTACAAGCATGTCTTTATTTGCCAGGCCACTGAACAATGTGGGAATGAAAAAAGAGATATTAAAGTCTAATTTTCATCATTATTGATGATTGAGCTGAAGCTATGATAAATTTAGATATCTTGTGATTTACAGCATTTACTGAGGGATGGAGGTTGCCCTATTAATAAAATTGTAGATTAGACAGCATTGGACATCATGGCCAGAATTCAGTACTGTCCTGGGACTAAATAGAAATTTTTCTTTTTCCACATTTGAGAAAAATACCATGTAATTCCTGGCAGAAACTGAAATCTCTACCATGTATTAAAGTACTACTTGCCAACACCTTTACCTACCAGGCCACCAAAGCAGTTCCAAGAAATGAGTTGGAAATGAGATATTTAAATCTATTTTTATTGATTATTGATCTGATGCTGTGATAAATTTAAGTGTCTTGTTTTTTTTTGTTTACAGCATTTATTGGGAGAAGAACCTGGTAAACTTGTGGGTAAAGGTGTGTACATAAGACATGCTGGACGTACCTTGCCAAGGTTCAACACTCCCTGGGATGTAACAAAGAATTTTTCTTCATCCTTGGAGAAATATTATAATAAAAAAAAACCTTCATAGAATTCCCCACTAGTAATTCCTAGCAGAGAGTGAAATCACCTTTACATTATGTTACTACTTACCAACACCTTTAACCATTACCCATCAAAGTAACAACAATAACCAAGTTAAGCAGGAGATATTTAAACACCTTTTTTGTTATTGGTCATTGAAAGCAAACTTCTTGTTTGCACACACCTACATACATAGTTACTTTATCTCCCTGTTCACTTCAGATTAGTCTTAGTCTACCTGAAGATCTATTATCATTAGACACTCCAGCTGTGACCCATTTCTTGTTACCTCACATGCTAATTACTTTGTGCAATCTTTATAAAGGTTTTATTTACTTTGACTATTCACTTCCCACCATCTTTAGTTAAAAAGAACGTTTAAAATTAAGTGGAAATTGGAACCCAACCTAAATATAAGTCAATTACATACTAACATCATTGCCAACCACCAGGCCATCAAGACAACAATGGAAAGAGGATATTTCAATATTCGATTCATAAAGTTGAAAACCTACACTACAGGAGGATGACCCAGAACTTAGCTGTGTGTTGTGCTAACATCTCAGATGTTTCTAGATTTCTATCCAAGGTGAGGTTCTAGTGTTTTCTGTTCTTTCATGGCAGCTTCTACATTCACAACATTGTTCATTTAACAATCTGAGTGTGTGTTTGTGTATATATATATATGTATATATATATATACTGTATATGTGGAGGCGCAATGGCCCAGTGGTTAGGGCAGCGGACTCGCAGTCATAGGATCGCGGTTTCGATTCCCAGACCGGGCGTTGTGAGTGTTTATTGAGCGAAAACACCTGAGGCTCCGGCAGGGGATGGTGGCGAACCCTGCTGTACTCTTCCACCACTTTCTCCCTGTTGTGCCTGTAATTCAAAGGGTCAGCCTTGTCACACTGTGTCACGCTGAATATCCCCGAGAACTACGTTAAGGGTACACGTGTCTGTGGAGTGCTCAGCTACTTGCACGTTAATTTCACGAGCAGGCTGTTCCATTGATGATTCAACTGGAACCCTCGACGTCGTAAGCGACGGAGTGCCAACAATATACTGTATATATACACAAGCATTTTGTCTGACACACTAACAACTCTGTCAGTGCACAAGGCCTGAAATTTGGGGGAGGGGACTAATCAATTACCTCAATCCCAGTGTTTTGCTGGTACTTATTTTATTGACCCTGAAAGGATGAAAGACAAAGTCAACCTCAGTGGAATTTGAACTCAGAACATAGATTGATGACATACCCCCAAGCATTTCAGCCTGTGTGCTAACAATTCTGCCAGCTCATCACCTGCCTAGTAATAATAATGATTCATTTCATAATGAAAATATAATATATTTTACTTGTTTCAGAATTTGGACTGTGGCCATGCTGGGGCACCAGCTGGAAGAGTTTAATGGAATAAATTAACTAGTATTTATTTTTAAGCCTGGTCCTTATTCTATCAGTCTCGTTTTGCCTAACTGCTAGTCGACAAGGATGTAAACAAGCCAAAAACCAGTTAAGTGGTGATGGGGTCAAACACAAAGGTACACACAAGCTTCTTTCAATTTCCAACTACCAAATTTACTCATAAGACTTCGGTTAGCCCAGGGCTATAGTGTTGCCTAAAGTAATTCTATATATTATAATATACATCATAATATTAAGTCATACATTATAATAGACTTGGAAACAGTTTGTATGTGCAGTTAGTTGAAGATTCTACATACTGGATGCCAGAAAGGGGACAACAGGAAGGATATGCACCATTTTGAGGCCTTTGGCTCTTGTAATACAACATAATATAATGGTTTCAAATTTTGGCACAGGGCCAGCAGTTTTTGTGGGGAGGGGATAAATTGATTACATTGACCCCAGTACTTGACTAGTACTTATTTTATTGCTCCTGAAAGGATGAAAAGCAAAGTCAACCACAACAGAATTTGAGAGAGAGAGAGAGAGTGAGTTCAATACGTAATATATGTGTGTCTGTGTGTCTACAGGACGTCACCAAGTGTAAACAACATGAAATACGAAAACAAATGAGTTAAATACGCAAACAACGAGAGAAAAAATGGAAAACAGGACAAGTAACATAATGAACGACCCTTCATCACTGCCGGCTGTCTATCTACTCTTCATTCTGAGCATTGAACGACAATACGAGTATTCGAAGACAGTTGCTCCCATAAATAACAAAATAAAATTTTAGATTTATGGAGGATCAAAGGTGGGAACAAAAACAGGACAGTGGAGACATACAAGGAAACCGAACGAAAACAAACACGGAGGGTCGTTAGACCAGAACGAAAGTAAAATAGCGAACGCTGGAGAAATATTTTCTTTGAAAAGAGAAAAGATAGACGTCCAATCCTTAGGACTTCCTCGAGGAAAAGAAAGATGGTCAAGTGTTTGTTTAGTTGGGAATAAAAACAGGATAGTGGAGACATACAAGGAAACCGAACGAAAACAAACACGGAGGGTCGTAAGACCAGAACGAAAGTAAAATAGCGAGCGCTGGAGAAAAATAAAAAAATGTTAGTAAGTAAAAGTGTTTTAAAAAAGATTGTTAAATTTTCAGATTATCACCCGCACGATTTTCACTACAGTGTTAGAATTGGGGTTTTAGGGTTAGGTAGGTAATCGTGCGGGTGTTAATCTCAAGATTTACGAAAAGATTTTCCAAAAAACTCAGTTTGTAGGGAATAAATGTTTGTCGATCGTATTTGAAAAAGATGTGTGACTATTTTTTTTCTGTTGCTATCATGGTGAAGGACGAGTTAGAAATAACTTACAATTCCCGCCAATTAGAATGAGGTATATATGTATGTAGTATTAAAATGAAATCATTAAAGTGAAATTGTCATTACACTATCGAAATGTGATTGTTTCAGTTTTGATACTGAAATAGTTTTCTTTTACTGTCAGTGTTTCTCCTTCCTTTCTTTTTGTATTTGTTGTTGGATTGTTCGTAAAGGTTCATAAGAGAAAGTAGGAGTTGAAAGGATTTGTATTAGAAAGAGGAAATTAAATTTTATTAGGGAGAAAATGTTTACTTCTGTAGTTTTATGTATTTTATTCATTATTAGGAATTTTTTGGAGTGAAAAAATGACGCAGTGACCTAACAAATTGTATTTAGAATATTAGTTGCGATTGTTTAATCGAAGAAATTTGGAATTGTGTAAATGTATGAATTTTAAACATACACACACACACACACACACACACACACACAGAGAAAAATCTACCTTTTATAGTATAGATATATATATATAGAAAGAGAGATAGATAGAGAGAGAGAGAGAAAGAGAGATGTTGCAGCTGCAAAGAAGACGGAAAGGTTCAGTAAGGTCATGTCAGAATGGATACGGAAAAAGTTTCATGATTTTTAAACTTGAAAGTATTTGACTGGGTGGCGATTCCTTTTTCATTGCAGACACTGCTGAAACTGGTGAATTTTATCAGAAAGAAATATTACAACTAGAATATAGTAAAAAGAGGAAAGATAATTTTAGTGGCGACAACTTTCAAAAGTTCTGGCAAAATATTGGTTTCAAATTTTGGCACAAGGCCAGCAATTTCACAGGAGTGGGTAAGACGATTACATCGATTCCAGGGCTCAAATGGTTTTTATTTTATCGGCCCCAAAAAGATGAAAGGCGAAGTAAACCTTGACGTAAAGGCATTTTGCCTCGCGTGCTAACGCCTTAAATCAGGCAAAGTATTAAAAGATATATCTGATACGCAAATACGTAGAGTGATATTATATTTACTGCTGCCTTTTCTTGCTTGATATCTAGTCGAATCAGGCTTTAGTGTGGCAAATCATATTATCACAAAGGAATTGTCTTGGTATTGCTGAGAGAGGGGATATTAGTTCGTTTCTAAAGTTTGATGTAATTGAACGAAAAATAATTTCAATAAATTTTATTATTTCATCTGCTTTTAAAATGAGCATTCAGTCCACACTGTAAAGTGGTTGGTATTTGGAAGGGCATCCGGCTGAAAAAACCATGCCAAACTGACCTCATCTGTGCTTGTGCCATGTAAAAATCACTCAGTCCACTCTGCGGAGTGGTTGGTGTTAGGAAGGGCATCCAGCTGTAAAAACTATGCCAAAACAGACACGGAAGTCTGGTGCAGGCTCCTGGCTGGCCAACTCCTGGCAAACAGTCCAACCCATGCCAGCATGGAAGGAGGACGTTAAACGATGATGTATAGAAATTTTGTCTCCACAAACATTAGAAAAAGAAAGAGCTAATAATGATTTCTTTATTAATTAGTAAGGTGTAGTGAAACCTCTCTCTCTCGGGCACTCAATCATAAATGATAACGACATCTTGCCTTGGACCCTTCTGTCCACCATCCTGATTGGTTCTTATTTGCGCGGCAATTGTCCCCATGTTCTGCTTGCTAAGGGGGCATTACGTCCAATCGTGGCTTTGTGATAAGGTCACGTGAAATAGAGTTTTTCTGGGTTTCCGATGAGCCCTATTTCGCCTATAAATAAGCCCGATCCAACGACGGGAATTGTCTTCGATTTCAGATCTCTCACAGGTCTGGTCGCTGACCACACATACAGAACACAGCTACAGCCAGTTCCAGCGTCGACGTCTTCACCACCTATGTACTGTCTACCACAATGTCGTGCGCCAGCAACCCCACCACCAGGTACACACCAATATCAAGACACTCGGTTTTATATCGACACTGTTTGAGTGGACTGTTTCCACCACAAGCAACAGTCAGAACTAACCAGCGAGAATATTCCGTATCAGGTAAACGGTCACAGCATTCGACGCTCAACACGCATATTGTGATACCACAGCTCTGCTACTTGGTCACAACTTCCTGCGTATGAACGTTCTATCTCCTTGTGTAACTCTAATACGAACTGATATTTCTCTATCTCAGTGTTTGAGACTTGTAGTCTATGTTACAGACACTCTTTCTATGTTCTTTGTTTCCTCTCATTCACACGCACACTTGTACTCTCACATATTGTACACACACTATTGCTTATACGACTGTCCGTCACTTCACATTGTTGTATACATTCTCTTGTACACGAAGGCCTGTCTTATCTACTGTGTTAATTATATATGTCGCATGCACGCACACACAGACACAAACAGTTTCACTATGTTAATAAACTTACTCTCTTATATATCGGTTGTCTGTCCTAATAAGTTCTTTTACTGGCACTATGGCTCGTATCTCTCACGATGAGCCTCCAAAAAAAAAAAAAAATCTTATTTTGTGTTCGACCGTGCGACATGGAAAAAAGGAGTCTTTTCCGTCTACGTTGCCATCTCCTTTGGTTCGCACGGTCGAATTATTACAAAGGGTTTACAAGTAGATCGAGGATGGTACTATAAATACAATATATGAAAATGAGGTGGGGGTTACATGAAGGCGTGTAAACAGTAAAATTAACAAAAGGAAAGAAACAAAAAAGAAAATCAAACAAGAAAATTTTCCCAGAGCGAGAAGACCTCCAGTGGTTGCTCGTAGAAACTATACGAAGCTACGGTCAAGCCCGCCGTCCTTGTGGGTGCTAACAATAAAGGTTACTGTAATTTCCCCACATTCATAGTAACACCTATTTATTGCTGGGTTGGCTGGGACTTTAGAAAAAAACAGGTTTTGACGTGGGCTTCCGAGAGAAAGGTGGAACAAAAGCTACTTTCGGGGCCCGAGATGGTGAAGATGGATCTTCTCAAAATTTAAGAGTGTTGAGTTTTTATTTTTCTTTTCACTTTTTTTAAAAACTTTTTTTCTTTTAGGGAAGTGCCCAGCAGATAGTCTTGAGCCCCTTCATTTACCCGGACCGATGTACTGGTCGAACCCCTATACCACAGATTCTAAGCTTGGTCTCGAAGCTGGCAGCAGTCCACGTTCCATAATATGAATGAGCCAACAAAGGAACGACCAGCTAGGAATAGCATGCAAATCTTTCTCAAATCATATATGCACAATTGTCTCGAAAATTTCTTGAAAAAAAAAAAAAAAAAAAAAAAAACCCCACATCTGGGCAAAATAGACAGGATGGTCATAGTTGGAATGCTTGTGATCAGGGGACTGCTTGACCAAGGATAACATGGTAGGATGGTTAGACGGTAGCAGCAATGGGATATGAATTTTGAAAGCTCTAGGGACCTGCAGTATTCCATTGGTTCGGTTTGTCGTAACTCACAGGATATTATTATATCTTTCTTTTGAAACCAATAACGTTGGTTTGCCCTGGTGAATAAGTTTCAATTAGTATCATGTTTGTTAAATGTTGAGAAAGTCAAAAGCAGGCACTACACCAACAGAATTTCTAATAGGAATGAATAATGTACCGTTTGTGTACTCAGTAGCAGATAACCGTGAGTTATAAAATCAATAACGTTTTAGTTAGCTATTTGATTGATAGAAGAAGATATACACACAACATAACACACCGCCACATCACACCACACCAGACAACATTTTACCGCCCCATACCATGTCACACACGCTAAGTTTTATTATCGTGGTCCATTAGCTAATAGAAAGAAGCGCCAATTCCGATAATAACCTTCAGGACTATGAAGAAACCACTGTGTGGTCGCTTGTTCATTTAGAAATAACAGCCGAGTTTCTTCGAATTACAACTTAGCATCTTATAAAAGAAAGGACCACGTTAGACAATGTAAATTCATCAATCAGGACTGAGACCTGGAGTTAAACAACATTTATCCATGCGTATTTATTTTGTTTTACAATCCAGAGCCTTTAGAGAGTGTGCGTGTACGTGCGTGCGTGTGTGCGGCATAAAAACCTCCCATATTTTACACTGCCAGTGTTACATAGCGCTACTTAAGTTTTCGTATAGTTTAATGGGTTTGCTATCCAATTGCCACCATGGTTTGGACCAGTGCACTCCGTGCTGTTAAAATGTTTGTCAAACGGTAAATTGTGTGAGGGTTTTTGTTGCCCCCCCCCTTCCTCTTTCTCTCATGCATTTATACATCAATGAAACACCAGTTCTGTATCTATTAACATGTATCGATATAACAAAATGTTCATGTTAAAAATATTGATTTACTTGCGGACTAATTAATTAATTATCTTGTCTAAGATAAAAAAAAATGGATTGAAGGTCAAGTCACTGGAAAGCACTCAAGTGAATGCGTTGGAAATATTTATTTGTTGATGTTAACACCAAGTCAGCCCTGCTCAAGCAGATTTATACATCAAAGGCGATCCGACTGTGGCATACCTGTCATGTATTTGCGCACATCATTAATATTTAAGTGCATATGGATGGATGTATTTATATATGTGTATATGTACATTTATGCATTCATGTGTGTGTGTGCGTCTGTCTCCAAAACTCCAAAGTTGAGTAACGTTTTTATGCTTGGATTTGTAAACTACGATAAGAATAACACTGGTCAACAAAGAATTTATCCCAAGGAAAAGAATACCTGTATCTTATATGTTTTGCATGCAGAATTCAAAAATATGTAATATACTAACATACAGAAAATTAAAACAAAACACATGAAGTGAACCACGAAGTCACAGGCAACAGTGAAGTGAACCACAAAACAGCGTGCGGTTGTCATGGTAACAAGCTGCTAATGCCACGCTGTCTGTTGATTGGCTAAAATTACGCAAATTTCCCAACTTTAACTCCAAATAAGATCAGATTTTTTAATTTACGAGATAAAGTAATTGGTTGATCGTAATCAAAATTCAGAGTTGCATCAATACACCGAAGTTGAAAGCAATCTGAGCAAAATTAAAGGGGACTAATTTTGCGAATGAGAAAAACTAGATCCGCAACTATATGTAGGACACAACTACATTGTACAAGATGTCTTTCTATTTTTAAGATGATACGGCGTGATTATGAGAGAAATCAGGCTGTTATTCTTATAATGTCGAACGACTTCCCAGGGGTTTCCTGGTCGTAGCTAATGTTGTTGTTTAGCCCTGATCAGACAGACCTATAATCTTCTCATTTTGAGCAAGAGGCCAGCAATTTTGTGGGGAGAGGAAGTCAATTACATCCATCACAGTGCTCAACTGGTACTATATCGACTCCCGATGGATGAACGGCAAAGTTGATCTTTGAATGTAAAGAGCCGGAAGAAATGCCGCCAAGCATTTTGCCCGGCAAACGATTTTGCCAGCTTACCATCTTAGATCTATAATCAAAGGCACCGAATCCTTTTGTTTATGTAGGAATACATTCTCGAATGCGTCTTTTCTATTTTCAAGACGATACAGTATGTGATACAAAGGAGATTTGGCTATTTCTAACAGGTTAAGCAACTATGACGAGTAGGGATAGGCAAAGTGGTCACTATTGACCCCTGTGAGACGGATGGTAGAGTTCTATGTGGCTATCCAAGGGAATCGATGAACTCTTGAAACGATTTTGTGCATTAAAGATACTGAATTATTAGCGAACTGGTTTTTCAAGATAAATAGGATTCGATTTAAAGCAGTAGATCCGAAATACAGTATAGAAATTCAAAATGTCTTCGGAGATATCATGTCGTTGATACACACCAACTAAACATGTAACACTAACTGGATAATTGGAGAGCTAATTAACAAGCTCATGTTTTTCATTGGAGAAATAGCGTTGGTTACCCATTTACAGCTGTGGTTTCAACTTTAATTAACATGTTTTTACAGGAAGAAAAAGACAAAAATCATGGAAAATGTAAAAGACTGTAGTGAAACCTCTCTCTCGGGTATTTATTTACAAATGATAAAGAAGCAGCTAACATCTAGCTTTCGGCCGTTTGGACCTTGTGTTCATCACCCTGATTGGCTCTTATTTGCGCGCACATGTTTTGTGACGACCGTGCGACGCGTTAAAAGGAGCCTCTTCCTTCTCGTCGCAATCTCCTTTGGTTCGCACGGTCGTTTTTTACAAGACCAAATTATCGAGAGAAAAATCCCATAGCTACCTCACCAAGAAAACAAAGAAAACGAGAAAAAAAAGGGGGGGGGGGATAAAGCAGCAAAAGATGGGTGTAGGGAGGGAGTAACGGGGTGTATACTCTAGAACAAGTGGCATGTTTAGTCGCGCCTCGCTAACTTGATTGCAAGGGCGTTGCCGCAGAGAATGGCCAGTGATATTCACTGCAACAACCACCCAACCTCGCGCAGCTCATTTCTCAGACGGACGCAGTTATCCCGATTTTTTGGAGGAAGTCGGCAAAGCGGGATCCGAGAACATATGAAGTCTCGACGGCGACAGGCACAAACTGATAGCGACCGGTTAGGTCCCTGCATTTGTTTATTCTTCTATTGTTGAAGAATTTGGATGTATTGTTTCTGTTTGATGTGTTTTATAATTTAGCACTGATACAATCAGAACTCAACTATCAAACTAATTTATAAGCGCATAACAAGTGATGGGCGATAAGATAAGGTCACTTGTACTGTCCCTCTTTGCAAGCCCTTTGTGGGTAATTAAAAATAAAAGATAAGGTCACTTGGGTAAGGAATGACCATGCTGCTTTTTCTCTTTATAATACTTGTTCTTGTTTTGTTTCAACCGTGGCTGCATCTGCGTAGTTATTTGTGTTGTTGTTTACTTTGTAAAACAGTAAGGGGGAGAGGGTTGCTAGCACATCATTCTCTACCCACATTTTCCCATCTACATCTTTACCATATGGGGCCCTAACAAAATCCGATAATAGGTATAGATGCAAATCTATCTAATTACCTGTCTCCTAAAATCAGGCATAACTTGGCAATCGGTCGACTTACAGCATCGTTCTTCGTCTTTACTTAGTAGAATGTATTTTATCAAGAGATTGTTTATTTTTAACACATTCACGAATGTTATGTTGGGCTTTGCGTCTAGGCATAATCTGAGAGCTGAACTACCTTTCAAACAATCCTTCATCGGTCTGCCAGCACCAATGCGGTTTCCGTCACCACCAACCATCTTTCTCCTGGATGCTGCAGTTGGTTGCGCACCAATTGTCTCCATACTGACTAGAGATTTTCGTTTGTGAGAAAAAAATTTCGCACTAGAGATCTTCGTTTTTTCTTGCCAAGAGCATGTGCCACACAAGAATACTGACCAAAGCAGTGAAGCGCGGAAGTTAACGCAGTATCTGTTCCAGAAGTTGCTTGGTGAATGTTTTCATTGGTCCTCCAAGGAATTCTTTGTCTTGAACATAATTTTGTTGTAAAGCAAGAAAAGCTTTGTTTAGCCCATTGATTATTGGGTCACTTCCATCCTCAGCACTTGATATTTATGTGCAACCGCGTGTATCAAAATTTTGCTGTGTATCGAATTGGTTTTGAAGAGAGCATTGCAAGTGTAAACTTTCTAGCCACCGATTTGTCACATCATCGTGTTTACTATCTGAAATCCCCATATTCTCGCAGTATGCTCCATCATTTTCATTTTTCTGATAGTTCGACTCCATGGAGTCGTCGTCAGGGACAGCACAATGCCAGCGTATGTGTTCACTATCGATGATATTGGCATCTGAATGAGAGCACCATACAAGATTCGCATGCCAATCGGAGGTCGTCATTTTGAATTCTAACCTTTGTTAACTTGACAAGGTCAAGGTGAGCTCTGATTGGCAGTATGCAAATGAGTTCATTACTGGGGTCCGGAACTCTCGTGAGGAAATATTAAAATTTGCGTCCGAGAATCAAACTCACAACCTCATGATTATGAGCCCGACGCTCTAACCACTGAGCCACTTTATTTTGACTAAAAACTTTTGTCAATCCACTGTAAAATGAATTATACTAATTATTCATTTCATATTAGGAAAGAACATGTTTTTATTTATTATTTATTTATTTATTTAATTTATCACGGTATTATTTTTCTGGGTGGAAACAAATATATAAAAATAGTATATCAATTATTTAGGGAGACAAAAAAACGAAAAAAATTACAATAATCAAATAAATAAACATGAAATACGCCTATTGATTTTTGTAATTATGTAAAGCAATGAGAAAGGAAAAGATTTTTGTACTCAATCTCTTTGTGTTGCATGATTTTTCTACAACGTGTATTATGTTTTATCCAAACAAATACTTCAATGACACGGACCAGTAAAAATGAGCGATGCTATATGATTTTATTGATCGCCCCGATACGTAAAAAGCCATTAGAAAAATATTATGGGGTGTGTGTGTGTGTGTGTGAGGTGGGGACAAAACTAAAAGAAAACTACCTCCATAAAATATACAACAAAAAGGGATCGTGTTTGTGCCTTACATTATATATATATATATGTGTGTATATCTATGTATATAAATATATATATACACACACATGTGCGTGTGTGAATACATACATACATACAGAGACAGACAGACACACACTATTCCTAACAGTATCATATTTCTTTCGATAAATTGATTTATCACCGGAAGTAAATGGAGGAAAGTGTGACGGACGGTGGCCAGCAGACAGACTGTAGTACTAAATATAGATGAATGGCAATAAAAAAATTGACTAAAAATATTATAAAATAGGATAAAATTGAAAAAAAAAATCCCAACATAACAACTGATAAACCAGAAACAGTGATTCTATGTAGTTGTTTGACGTGTTCTATGTCAGATCCCCATCATTATTACAACAAACATTATCGTTTCAGCGTGGTTTTTCTTTTGATTTTCGCTCTGTGGATGTACTACTGTCGAGCACATGGCAATTCTTTTTATTTATCCTACAGGGTGTCTCGTAATAATGGGATACATTTTATCAGTAATATTTGCAATAAATGTGACTATTCTAGTCCGAGTTATTTCCGTTTAAAAATGTATTCCATCATTATGAGACTATGCCAAATTCATTTAGGAGATCCAGCATGATTCTCAACCATTTTGCCAGAACTTTTGAAAGTTGTCGCCACTAAAATTATCTTTCCTCTTTTTACTATATTCTAGTTCTAATGTTTCTTTTTGATAATATTCACCAGTCTCAGCAGTGTCTGCAATGAAACGGAATCACCATCTAGTCAAATACTTTCAAGTTTAAAAATCATGAAACTTTTCCCGTATCCATTCTGACATGACTTTACTGAACCACAATGATTCTCAACCATTTTTTGCCTATGGACCCCTATTTTACTTGGGTGGACCCCCATAGCCATTAGAAGTTTTTTTTTTAAAGCCTATTATATTTTTATAATTAAATATTAGGAATTGTATGAAAAACGTTAAAATATTTTGTGCATTCTTTTATTCTTTTGTAGAGTTATTTCCAATTTATTGCACATAAATTTTAATAGCAATATCTTATATGGACCTCCAAAGGCCATACTGACCTCGGTTGTGAACTACTGCTTTAAGGCAAACGTGGCAAACACGAAACCTTGAAGAGAGTTCTGAATCAATGCTTGACTCTTTTGTTACCATATTTTCTGTACAAATACACTTCGTTTGTTTCAATACATTTTTTAAATAATGAAGAATTTAGTAAAATAACTTTGCCATTATTAAGCTGGTATTTGGAACATAGACATGAAATTCTGACGGTAAGTTTTAATTTTAGGTAAGACAATATGAAATATCATAGAACAAAGGGATGATATCAAAAGGGGATGAGAGAACAACGTTGAATCTCTTGGAATCAAAATAGATTGACCACAGCGAAATCTCAATTAAAAATTGAGATAGGCATACAGCGACTATTCCAATACCATCTTTGCTCTGCCACTAGCAGAAGTATCTTTTACATATAGACATCTTATACGGATGTCAGGTGGTACGTACAGGCACACTCTAGGACGTTGTGAAAGTGTTGCCATTTTGAAAATTTTGCAGTAAAACAGAATCTATTTTCCCTTTAATACATTTTTGGAGCTGTTTCCTTTTTATCCTTTTTACCACGACGACGACAGTCTCACTCTTCTGAACTAGGTGTCAGCATACAGCCTCCATCTGGGAGTTACTATTTGGTTCTTCCATTCTGTAGTTTCTTAACTCTTATGTCTCTTATCAAATCTATCTATCCTTCAATCTTCTAGCTATGTGCCTGCAGGGATTCTCTCTTCAGTGTTTTCCCTTTGGGTGTTCAAATTAAACACCAAGTTCATTGATTTCACTAATCTAACAAGATCTGCAAGAGTTTCAAGCAGTGACCATCCCTCGTCAGACTAACCCTTAAGCAGCAACATACATGCATACAAGAACAAAAGAAACTGATGCAGATTCTCCAAATCCATTCTATTGGTAGCACAGTAAAGGTCTGTAAGACATACCAAAGTCTTGTTGCTTTGTTATCGACCGGCTTGAACTTTTTCAAGAACTTAAACTCAAGGAAAAATCATACATACACACACATATCTAGACTCTTTGTCTCTCTCTCTCTCTCTCCAATCTTGTATCTCCCATTTTCTTTCTCTATCCTCAGTTATTTCACATGATCCTCTCCACTGCACCTTTCTCTATCTTCTGCAACTCACCCTCAGTCTTTCTGGGGTTTTTTTCTCTCCCGCCCATCTTTCTCATACCTCGTGAGTGCAACTTTAAATATATGTATATGTGTGTATATTTTTATTTCTACTTTTTTTCAGCAAATATTCCCATCATTTGTGCCTCGGATAAAAGCTAATAACAAAATAAAACATTTTATGGTTTTTCATCGATTGCTTTCTCTTTTTGTCTAGAGCATGAGCGTGTTTGCGTATGTGTATCTTTGCGTGTGTGAGTGAGTTTCATTGGTCAAATTGGAAAAAAATAATAAAAAAAGCAAAGTATTTTCATGTTTTCCATTGGCTAGAAATACTTTAATCTTTTTCTCATTGGCTCAATATAGTATCTGTTTTTCATTGATTAGCTCTCTCTCTCACACACACACACGTATGTGAGTGTGTGTGCGTGTAGCGTGCGTGCGTATGTGTGTAATACGTGTTTGCTTGTGTTGCATTGTTTCTTGTCTGCTGAAAATTACCCATTCAATGAATCGTTTGTTATCAATTTTACTACGTAGGACAGCAACAGCAAAACTTCACATCGTTTCTCTTTAGTGACTGCCTGTACATAAACACACACACGCGCTATATATATATATATATATATATATATATATATATATATATATATATATATATATATATATATATATATATATATGTATATATAGCCAGTCTTACAGCAACTAAACCTAACTACATAACACTTGTTTGAAGGCCGAAGTGGTGATGATGATGGCTTTAATTAGAAAATATGTTTGAAGAATCCACAGGTTTTCCCCAGTAAATGTTGCGAAAACAATAAAATAAGCGAAAAACGCGCGCACACAAACACACACATCTGTGTAATATTAGTGATGATGATGCTTCGACAGAATTAGAAAATTCTTTTGCAAAAAATATTAATGCAGTTTTTCTCTATCCTTACGAGAAATTATTAAATGTAGTACTGATGCACATGTTCCAGTGAAAAACAAAACAAAGGAAACGGAAAAATACAATCAACTCACTCCATCCCCCATAAATAACCCACCCTTCCTTGCCAATAGAAGAGAACCCCTTTTTCAAAAAAGTTAAAAGATACTAAAACCCCAGCTACCTTCTTTCACATGTCTTTGTCCTCCCGACTTCAACAAGAAAACAAATACAGGGAAACTCGGCAAACAAAGTAATAACGATGAGACCAGTGCGTCTTTGGATCACGTTCCTGGCGGTTATTCTGTACCATGTAGTTGTACATTGCAGCAATGGTAAGTGAAATGCATCTGTTTATTTCTATAAAGAACAGTTTTGGTCCCAATTGTTAAGAGTTCGAAATGCAATAGTGATAAGAAGAAAAAAAAAAAGAAAAAATAGCGCACTTTCATATAGAAATTAAAAAACAAACTCTCTTTTAAAATTAAGATTTTTATGGTACATAAAAAGCCCTTTTTTTTTTCTTCAAAAAGTGTTAAAAAAATTTATCCCAGGTCCTATATACTAAGCTGTGTCTATATTTCATGCTTTAATGCATTAGAAACAATTTTTTCCCCCGAATATGCGTTGTTAAAATTGGGGCGGGTCTTTTATGCCGGCAAATATGGTAAAATATTCAGAGAAAATATAGAAAATGTAACGGACTTTCGGAATAGCTTTCACAAAAAAGGGTATGAGACTAGGGTGTCTCCCTTCCACCTTAATTTTTATTTTATTTCGTTTTTCTTTTTGTTATTCCCATGTTTCATACAACGGAAATATGATTCTGAAACAATTTTTTATATAAGTCCGCCGAAAAGTTCGCTTTATTTTATAGCAGTATATTGAAATTAATAAATTATAAACCGCGAAAAAGAACTTACGACAAAATAACATGCTTTTCAAGCCAAACAAATATTAATTACTAGCAGAAATACCCGGTTTTGCCCGGGTTAAAGAGAATAATGAAATCTAAAAACGCCGTCTAGACTACGCAACCCTCAACTGTTAGTAGCTACGATACCATATTTCTACATTAATAACTCTCCAATCCATGCCAGCATGGAACATAGACATTAAATGGAATGCCAGTCTCTCATCTAGGAGGGCCTTTAAATCAATGTTACCAACTGGGGACTATGTGTGTCGTAGTGATAATAAAAAGACCCAAAGGAGGTCTGCAACGAAATAATTTTACTCAACACTTTGCAAGTGAATCAGTGGAGGCAAAGATGCGTCTCATTTACTTGACAATTTATGCACCACATTGCAGAAATCACAATGTAAGTATATCTGAAAGGGTAGTCTTACACTGTTGTACCGTTGAATTACAAATAATGCTCATCTGTTATGTTCGGGTTAACATTTCATCAACATCAAAAATATATGAATGTTCATGGGAGTTATGGCCGTTATACATAGAATATAATTTCCAAATTTCATAAAGATCCGTTCAGTACTTTTGACGTAGTTTTGGATAAGAAAACAAATGACTAATGTGTGTGTTTGTGTGCATGTGTTTGTGTGTGATGGGTGTATATATGTATAGATATCTGTATGCATGTATACATATGTATATATGTGTACATATTACATGTACATCTATATATATATATATATACATCTACACATATGTATACATATACATGTATGCATATAGATCTATATCTATATATATCTATGCATATACGTGTACATATACATCTATATGTATACATATACATCTCTTTCTCTCTCTCTGAAAGTTTCTGTCATTACAGTATCGAAATGTGATTGTTTCAGTTAGTGGAATAACGTGTACATATACATCTACATGTATACATATACATCTCTCTCTCTCTCTCTCTGAAAGTATCTGTCATTACAGTATCGAAATGTGATTGTTTCAGTTAGTAGAATAGTTTCATTTTAAAAGTGAAAGTATTTGACATGAGTGTTTTTGTTTCACTTTTGACACGTAATACTTAAATAGTGGAGGAGATATTATGTTGCCGTGTGCTCGAACTCTGCAAGAAGTTAATAATTTTTTTTGACTAAAACACAACTGGAACCCTAAGTAAGGCATCTGTAAAGTTTGAATGAAATTGGTTGCGTAGTTCTCGAGTTTTAGGGATTCACACAGACAGACAGACAGACACACATTCTCATTTTTATATATATAGATAAATTAATATCCGCAGCGCACATAGATATCTCTTGTACATACGAGACACTTTCGTCGCACTTTGCATAGAACTTTTTCAAAAATAAGGCTGCGGGCGTGGTTTTGGGTTCAGTCCCACAGTGCAGCACCTTGGGCAAGTGGCTTTTATTATAGCCCTTGACCGACCAAAGCCTTGTGCATCCGAAGATTTCTAATGTAGTAATAGGCAGTGAACAGAAGCCGTCATAAGAAAACTTACGTTAAAAATAACATGCACACGATTTTTTTTTCTCAATAGAAGTAAATTCCAAAGTAAACGTTTCTAGTAGAGAAGTAGAAGAGAACAGAAGCAGCGTATTACTTCATTACAAATCTACGGATGCACATACGCACATAAAAGAGAAAAATGAAACAATTATGGACGACTTGCTCCGAAACACCACCGAGTGGGGAATACTTCTCAAAAATAACCTGCAGTTGTTTCCTTCAAAATTCCTACATGCTCGAAATGTACATACATCAAGGTATATTTGTAGAAAATTTCACGAAAAAATATTAATTTTCTTGGAAGTTAAGAAGAATTTAAGTGGACTGTGTTCGAATTTCCGAAAATTGTCCCCCACCCCCATTCCAAAACACTTTAACCGGAAATTTTTGTATATTCGGAATCTACATAATAAATACTATATGCATAGAAAATTTCATTAAAAAATATTCATTTTTCTGAAAGTTATGACCTTCCAAAGTCGGGTGGGGGTACAACTCTGTAGTTATGCCGGTTTCCCGGTTTCCCCGGCGTATATATTCCTCCCTGGTTACGTACGTTGCAGGAGGACTCATTTTAACCAGCTGAGTGGACTGGAGCAACGTGAAATGGAGTGTTTAACTCAAAAACACAACGCATCACCTAATCCAGAAATCGAACGAAACCACAATCTTACCGTTATGGTTGCTTGGAACTTCTGCGTTAGATGTTCCAAATGCAGTTGAATGCTTAACGACAAAGGATCATCAAATGCATCTAATTGAATTTGAAATATCCAATGCAGAGGTTCCGAACAAGCATAACAGTGAAACGTGCGTTGGGAACAAACAATATAAACTCAGTAATGTTACTAAGTATAATGGTAAACATCACTTTACTGGAAGCTAACTGGATGATGATAATCTACGTAGAGGTCTAAACTTAACAGTAACAGTCGTAAATCTAACTATATAAACAATGCACAATGTAGTGAATGAATGAGAGAGAGAGAGAGAGAGAGAGAGAGAGAGAGAGATTATTTATTTTTCACTGTCGTCACTTCCGGTGAAATTTGGATGTCATTTAACCATTAACTGGTACTTTATTTTATCGAGAGCAAGGACAAAAAGTAAAGTCGATATGGCAGAATAGGTCCACAGAACGTAGTGTTTTTTTTGCCTCCAACGTTCTACCGACCCAATCAACATAAACGATTTCTAAGGCGGACACAAAGTCAAAAATATGAGGGGAGGATGTTAATCGATTAAATCATCCTTAGTTTTTGATTGATACTTTATTTTATCGGGAATGACGTCGAAAAGGCCAAGTTGATCTCAACGGCTTTGAACTAGGAACGCAAAGAGCAGGAATAGATTCTGCCACGTATTTTTGTTTGACGTTCGAACGGTTCTGCCAATCCAGTCATTAATGGTTTCTGATTTAGGAACAAGCCCAACAATTCTGAGGGTAGATAGAGGTTTAGTTGATACCGTTGACTAGTACTTGACTGGTACTATTGCATCGACCTCGGTGGTACAAAAGGCAAAGTTAACACAGGCGGGATTTGAACTCAGAATGTAGATATTTAGAGCAAATATTACGTGGTGTTTTTTTGTTTTTTTTTTCGTTGCAATCCCACCAGCTCGCTACCTTTTAAAAATCAAGAAATGATAATTCTTTTTAATTTCGGCGTACGGCCAACAATTTCAGAAGGAGGAGCTTGTCTATTATATGGAATCAAGTACTTGACCGGTATTCTATTTTATCGACCCCCACCACAAAAAAGAAAAGAAAAAGAAAGACCTAGTTGACATCAGCAGGATTTGAACTCAGAATGAAAAAGAACGGAAATCAATACTGCAAAGCATTTTTTGCCGACTTTCTAACTCTTCTACCTTTGCAAGTCTAATCATAATAAAAACTTCTTTAGATGGAAGGGTTGATTTACCACAATTCTTTTGATGATTTTTCACCTTCACAGGGATACTGGAATATCACCGTCATCTAACGTCCGTTTTCCATGTTAGCATGGGTTAGACGGTTTGACAGGAGCTGGTAAGCCAGCGAGCTGCACCAGGCTCCAGTTGTCTGCTTTGGCATGGTTTCTAT
Source organism: Octopus bimaculoides (assembly GCF_046866305.1). NCBI lineage: Eukaryota > Metazoa > Mollusca > Cephalopoda > Octopoda > Octopodidae > Octopus > Octopus bimaculoides. The sequence goes on from NC_142937.1 coordinate 18,104,934, forward strand.
GGCAAGATGCCTGTCCTAACACCAACCACCTTACAAAGTATACTGGGTGCTTAATACGTGGTACTTGCACGTTTGCATTCCACGCGGCACTGGCACGGATGCATTTTACGTGACACTAGCACCCGCGAGCTTAGAAGACAAAGACCTCTCGTCTGAAAGAAGGGGTGGGGGAAGAGGCATAATTGTAAAGGACATGGTAAATTTTACATGCCTGTATGTATATATGGCCACGGTTTTACTTAGCTTGACCTGTTTTCTGAAACACAGCAAATCGCCAGAAGTGAGGCCCAACGTCTGAAGATCCTTTCTCACCACTTCGTCCCACGTCTTCTCCTTCCACAAGTTCTCTCCACAATTAGAGGTCGGAACTTCTTTATTATAAATAATAATAATTATCCACGGTGTTTATTCATGGTTGTTATCTAGACCTAAGTCGGTTCTAATTAAGCAAACCAATGCTCAAAAGCATTCCAACTATGGCCATCCCTTTTTTCAAGGATTTATAAGACTACCTTAACTGATGTGTCATTCTCTTAACAATTCATCAATGCTTATTGTTTTGTTATCTGGCAGTGTTATCCTTTACGAACATATGAAACAAATCTCATTGCGGAAGGAAACAAGGCACGTCATTCACAGCAGACATGACTCGTGTTGGAAAATAAGTTACCTCAAAACTGGGCTATCTTCATGGTCACATACTCAAATGAAACATAATTTTGTATGCATGCGTGTGCGTGTGTGTGTGTGTGGCTTTGGTGAAATAATCAGGAGAAATAGAACTCAGTACATGAGTATGTATACTTCGATATTTTTAATCGGCAGAAAGTTATTTTTGTAAAGGCAGCGAGCTGGCAGAAACGTTAGCACGCCGGGCGGAATGGTTAGCGGTATTTCGTCTGCCGTTCAAATTCCGCCGAGATCGACTTTGCCTTTCATCCTTTCTCGGGCGATAAATTAAGTACCAGTTAAGCACTGGGATCGATGTAATCGACTTAACCCCTTTGTCTGTCCTTGTTTGTCCCCTTTATGTTTAGCCCCTTGTGGGCAATAAAGAAATAAGAAAGTTATTTTTGTAATAAAAAAGATCTGTCTGTCTGTCTGGCCTTGTCTATCAATCTATATATGTGTCTCATCTTTAAATTTAATGCAAATTCCAATGCTTTCTTTCACATAACTTCATTTACCGTAATATATTTATTTATTTACTGGACTTCATCTGAAAATAAATTTCACTGAATTTGAATTGTATTGAGATGAATGACTTTTTCACCATACTACCTCAACTAAATTGGAAAGACTTCAACCCGTCGGGGGGGTGGGGGGGTGGTACGGAAATCTTGCTGCTAAATTGAACTAAATCGAACCAATTTATCGATTTACGACCTGTCATTTCTGTCGACTAACCCTAGTTTTGGTTGTCTGTATAGTTTTTAGTGTTTAATGAACACATAATCACCATTTTATTGCATTCGATCTCTTCCTTTGATAATCAACTTCTACTGTCTTGTATCGATAACGAAAGTAACTTAAGTTAAAACATTGTAGATAGAAGTGCCGGTATGGCTGCTTGCTTACGAAGCTCGCATTGCGACCGTGTGATTTGGGGTTCAGTCCCACTGTGCGGTACTTGGGTAAGTGTCTTCTGCTATAGCCCCGGACTGACCTATGCCTTGTGAGTGATTATGGTAAGCGGAAACTAGAAATTCATCGTGCGTGTCTGGTTGTTACCTCTGCTCCACCCGTTGACAACCGATATTTACGTCTTTGTAAGTTAGTGGATCGGCATAAGGAATTGATTGAATAAGTACTAAGCTTAACATAAAGATTTGTTCGATTGAAACCCTTTAAAGTGGTGATCTCGCATGCCCACCGTCCAAAATAACTGAAACACGTAAAAGAGGTGGACAAAAATGTGTAGATTTTCATACTAATTACAAAATCATCACCCCACCCCCCGCTTTTTTTTTTCATTTTTAGAAGAAAAGATCCTGTTATTAACCTACGTCAACCTTGATTGTTCAAATCTTATGATTAAAAACAGTCACCTGCAACCACATCTTTTTAGGAGTGTAGCATACACTCTAGTGTAATTCCTCTTTCCTTCATTATATATACATACATTCGAACGTAGCAGATAACAGCTAACCCCCGGGCGCTATTTGGACCCCGATGTGTCCGCCATTCTGATTGGTTGGTATTGGCACGAATGTATGGATATATAATAAAAGAATATAATAAAGGAGAGAGGGATTTCACTAGAGTGAAAGCTACAGGCTTATATATAAGATTAAATTATCTGTTCTGCCCTTATTTAAGACAAAAAAGTTTGGTTTCACGAACATTTGGCTGATGCGTTTAGCAGATTGGTCAACCACGTAGAATTTACTTAAATTGTTTTTAAACCCCTTACACCACATACATTTCTAAAATAGTTAAACCAGTTTTAATATTACTTTATCGATACCACCCTACTCTATAATGTTCGCAGTCAACTACTGCTCACCAATACGTGGGCTTCGCGAAGAGAGGTAATAAGAACAAGACACCTTTTTGGGGTGAATTACTCCACACGCATTTTGACCTTGTTCTAATCAGTTAACATGTAACTGAGTTTGGTTTGTTGGCTTCTTAAACTCTTTTAAAAATCAAATAGAATGGATACGCCTGCTAAAATGAAAACAAGTATTTATTCTCTTCAACTTTGAATATACTTTATTTTTCGTAAATATTTTACACCCGTCTCACGATACGGGTGTAATTCTCTGGCAGACTTTTGGAATAACTATTACTATTTCATAGGAAAGGGCCAGGAATTGGATGAATGTTTCCCTCTGTGAAACAATTTTTGCTCCCGAAATTCAGTTTTTCACATCTTTGCCCACTTTCCATAATTCCATGTTTTCCTGTAAATTTTTATATTATAGATATTTCACTAGACGGGTGTAACAATAAAACTAGCTTTTCTTTTATAATGTGGTGAGAGGCAGTTATTTATTTTTTGTTCTTAAAGATTGATAGACATTGCTTTTGAAAATGGCACGAGTGCTTCCCTACCTCCTCTGAATAAACTAATACAAAGAAGAAAAAAAAGAGACATTGGGGAAACACTAGTTGTTCAACCAGTTATCTCATCTAACGATAACTATTTATCGATTTAATTATCAACATGAGTTCTGACACGATATTATATCCATCTTTAAAAATCGTCACATTGTGATAACTCTCTCATTGATTCATACCCAGTTTTAATTAAAAATTCCTCAACTTTCTAAAGTCAAACGATATTTGTTTGAATGCTTTTTATGATATTTTCAACCTTAACATTCAAATTGTTCAATTCGAGGATTTCTGGGTCTTGATGACATTATTGATTTGTCTAGCAAATAACCAGCTTAGCCAATTCACTTCCACATAGCGAAGTATAAAATTGGTAAATATCCACTCTGCTAATAAATGGCCTTTTATGCACCTCATGCTAACATATAAATATCTAAAATCAATGGATCTATGCAAGCATTGAATAAAACAGGAAAATGGATATGAAAAAGGAAAAAAAAAAAAATCAATAGCCAAAATTATTTACCTAACAAGTAAAACTTAATGGGAATCAGTTACATTAAATAACGAGTTGGCCAAAGCAAATATCACCTCTGCTGGAGCAGAGCTTCTCAAAACTCTGGTAATTTGATTAGAACTGAATTAATTGACTCACCCTTTTATTAAAATTTCTGCTCTTGTACCTGAGCTAAGTTCCTCTCTTCCTTTTCTTCTTTGTCCTCCTCTTCTGTTTTGTCTTTGTTGTCCTCCTAATCTTGATCTTCCTTTTCTTATTGTTCTCTTCCCTTTCATCCTTTTCCTCCTCTTGTCTTCCTGCTAATCCTCTTAATTTTTCCTTCTTTCCTCCTCCTTCTCCTTTTCTTTCTCCTCCTCCTCCTCCTCTTGTTCTCCATTTCTTCCATTTTATCAGAGACAGGCACAATTTACATGTCAATGAATTTTGAGCCAATCAACATGGAAGCCAGAATTTTCTTGAAGACCACTTAGGTTGCTGTCTATGAACCTATGAAAACCTATTGTTCAATAGATTTGAGCTCCTTCAAGACTTAACTGACCAAAGAAAAGTGCTTATAGGTGCTTTTGGATGTATGAGGTTCAACTATAAAAAGTTGAAAGCAGTTAGAAGTGGGAAACTGGGAGCTTTAATTCAACCAAACTGGCCAATTCTTGTTGGTGGATTTCCATTACAATATTTACTTTAATTCATTTACCTATGTTTCTGTATGTATACATACTCATTCTGTATGTACACATACTCATTATATAATATTTTTATCCCATCCTCATGTATGATAGGGATAAAAAAATACAAGATGCATGCATTTGCACAACCATATGTACCTTGTACACCTCTTCCAGAAAACATTTTAACGTATTGTAGGAATATTAAAAATTATTATTATATGAAACCTCAGCTTATTTTGCTGGGTATGATGGAAAGTGTCAGCTGTCTGCAGCCATAAGGGGACACTTGTTTACTGGTCATGCTTCAAGAACCCTGCAAAGAATTCTTACAGTTCCAAGCAATGCTCATTTTTGTAGGCCTTCTTCTTCTTCTTCTTTCTATTTCATTTCTCAAAGCTCTCGATTTCACTTACTCCTGTTAATTCTGTAAGAGTGGACAACAACCTGTTGTCAAAGGTCACACACTATCTCTCTTCATGATACTTAACACTCAAGTACCAATCTTACGATCCCAACTGACCCCAATAAAGCAGTTTTTCTAAGCATATTTTACCCTCATGTATTATTATTATCATTATTGAATGAGAGAGCAGTGCATGCCACCAAAGTGACAGTGGGGTAAAATATACAAAGCCCAGTATACCCATCATGACTACCTGTTTGATAAGGGTACACCAGGCACATGCATCACAACCATATGTGCATGACATAGTCATCTCATATCAAGATAAACAGTGCATGACCTTGCAGGTGGGGCCCAGTTAGAATTTTCTTCGTGCTGAGTAGCCCATCCCGCTCAAAAGGTCCCTGAATAAGGTTTGTTTTAGGATGTTGAACAAAACACCCATGTTTCCAAAGGTGAATTATACAAACTTTATTACATACTGGACTCAAATTCTGCTGAAGTTGACTTTGTCAATAAAATAAGTACCAGTCAAGTACTGGGGTTGATGTAATCAACTAGTTCCCTCCTCAAATTTCAGGCCTTCTGCCTATAGTAGAAAGGACTATTACCTCTGCCTTAGCGAAGGCGGAGGTATTGTTTTCAATCACGTTTGTTTGCTTGTTTGTCCATGGACAAGATATCTCAAGAACCACTGGATGGATTCGGACAAAACTTTCAGGGATGTTTGGCCTCATGACTGGCACAAACTGATTAGATTTTGGGATTGATCCAGTACCGGACAAGAATTCTGGATTTTTTGTTATATTTACTTTACATGATTATGATCTTACGTTGACTTTCAAGACTTTCTCAGTTATCTCCCTATAGGCTGTTTCCAAAATTTTATTTTCGTTTCTCTAATATTAATTTTACTCGTGTCTCTATGGCAGCAAAATCATTCAGAAATTAAATAGCACTAACATATTTCTATAATATATATATTATATATTATACATACATATGTGTGTATACATATTATACACTTTACAATATACAATGTTTTTCTTCGTGTAAACCCTTTGTGGTTAATACAGAAATCATTATTATCATTATTATTATTATTATTATTATTATTATTCACTGCTGACTCATTTAGACATTCCTAAATCATGTGTAGCCATGGGGAAATTATTTTGCTTGGAAACAAGTCAGGATTGGTAACAAGAAGGGCATCTGGGCATAGAAAATCTGCCTTGACAAATCCATCCAACCCATGCAAGCATAGAAAAGTGAACAATAAAATGATGATGATGACGACGACGACTATAACACAACCGAGTAAAAGATAAGCACGATGCAAGCAGGAGACTACAGCTTTAATTCATACTCATCATCTTATCACCTGCTGGGAAATCTTCTTAACCATTCAATCCAATTTTTGTAGTGTAAATATGTCTGCAGACATGATTAAATCAGACGAATTTTGTTGCAAATTAATTACAGAGTTGAAATCATTTGCCCTGTAGCAAATAAATATTTGTATTATTCAGATTATAAATCACTTTATTATAATAATTGATAGTCAGCCTAATTCTTTTGGAAACAACAAAAATATTCTTAGTCTGTGCAATCATTCTTTTACACAGAAATTCCAAACCTTAAGGGGGCATGCATAGCAAGAGTGAAACAGTCTTATGTATATTTACAGAAGCTTTTAACATATTTACTGAGACTATTAACATGTTTACTAAAGCTATTAGCATTTCTCAGCAAAACAGCTAATCTACTGTAATTGCAGACATGGTTGTGTGGTGAAGAGGTTTGTGGTGGAACCAAGTGGTTAGAGGTCCAGTCTTTACTTTTAGCCACAAGTTGGCCAATACTTTGTTACTTAGAGTGAAATCGGCAGATCAAAAACAGGAAGAAACCCATTACGTGTGTATACATGTAATGTGTATGTGTGTGTACATATATCTATATCTATGTATATGTGTATATATATATATATATATATATATATACACACTCTCATTCCAGGGTGAAAAACTAGAGGTAGTCGATAGCTTCCGCTATCTGGGCAACCAAGTTAGTAGTGGGGGTGGGTGCGCTGAAAGTGTAGCTGCTAGAATAAGAATAACCTGGGCAAAGTTTAGAGAGCTCTTACCCCTGCTGGCGACAAAGGGACTCTCACTCAGAGTAAAAGGCAGACTGTATGACGCATGCGTACGAACAGCCATGCTACATGGCAGTGAAACATGGGCTGTAACTGCTGAGGACATACGTAAGCTCGCAAGGAATGAAGCCAGTATGCTCCGTTGGATGTGTAATGTCAATGTGAATACCCGTCAGAGTGTAAGTATCTTGAGAGAAAAGCTGAACATTAGAAGCATCAGTTGTGGTGTTCAAGAGAGACGATTGCGCTGGTATGGACATGTGGTGAGAATGGATGAGGATAGCTGCGTGAAAAAATGCCACACCCTAACAGTTGAGGGAACCCGTGGAAGAGGTAGGCCCAGGAAGACCTGGGCTGAGGTGGTGAGGCAAGACCTTCGTACATTGGGCCTCACCGAGGCGATGACTACTGACCGAGACCTTTGGAAATGTGCTGTGCGTGAGAAGACCCGGCAAGCCAAGTAAGATCGTTGCCAGTGCCCCTGGACTGGCTCTTGTGCCGGTGGCACATGAGATGCACCATTTTGAGCATGGCCGTTGCCAGTACCGCCTGACTGGCTCCCATAGGATTTTCGAGTGACATCGTTGCCAGTGCCCCTGGATTGGCTTGTGCGGGTGGCACATAAAAGACACCATTTCGAGCGTGGCCGTTTTCGTGCGGGTGACACGTAAAAGCACCCACTACACTCTCTGAGTGGTTGGCGTTAGGAAGGGCATCCAACTGTAGAAACTCTGCCAAATTAGATTGGAGCCTGGTGTTGCCATCCGGTTTCACCAGTCCTCAGTCAAATCGTCCAACCCATGCTAGCATGGAAAGCGGACGTTAAACGATGATGATGATGATGATGATATATATATATATATATATGGCCGTTGCCAGTACCGCCTGACTGGCCTTCGTGAGGGTAACACGTAAAAGCACCCACTACACTCTCTGAGTGGTTGGCATATGTATGCCCATGGTTAAACATAGGTAACATACTGGTAGTATAATGGATACTTCTATCCCTTAGACAGTTATTTTAATCGCTAACTCAGCCAACCTTATATATATCATATTATTGAGTTTGAAAATAGAGAGATCCAATGGATGCAAATTAATTTATTGATTAATTAACATCTTCACCTACAATTGTTTCATTTCACATTCAATTTAAATTACAAACCATATATAAATATATAATCTTGCATTTCAAAATACCTTGGGTGGAAAATCATCAGGGCATGAAAAAGGACAATACAAGGATTACATTATGATATGTTGGAATACTCCAATATAACTATATATATATATATATATATATATATATATATCATCATCATTATCATCACTTAACGTCCATTTTCCATGCTGGCATGGGTTGGACGGTTCGACTGGGGATCTGGGAAGCCAGGAGGCTGCACCAGGCTCCAATCTGATCTGGCAAAGTTTCTACAGTTGGATGCCCTTCCTAATGCCAACCACTCCAAGAGTGTAGTGGGTGCTTTTTATGTGCCACCAGCACAGGAGCCAGTCAGACAGGCTTGGCATTGATCACGTTCAGATAATGCTTTTTACATGCCACCAGCATGGGGACCAGTCAGGGGATACTGGCATTGGCCATGTTCGGATGGTGCTTTTTACATGTCACCAGCATAGGGGCCAGTCAGGCGGTCCTGGTATCAATCATGTTTGGATAGTGCTTTTTATGTGCAACCAACATGGGGACCAGTCAGGGGGTACTGGTATCAACCACGTTCAGATGGTGCTTTTGCATGTCACTGGCATGGGAGCCAGTCAGACGAACTTGGCATCGATCACGTTAGGATGATGTTTTTTACGAGCCATTGGGATAGGGGCTAGTCAGTGGGCACTGGCCACAGCTACAATATTGGTTTACTTGACTCAACCGGTCTTCTGAAGCATATCATATCGCTCAACACAACAGGGGTACTTTTAACTGGGCTGGACATGCATGGCTGCAATCTCACTTTAGTTGCCAGGTCTGCTCAATCACAGCATATCTCCAAAAGTTTCAGTCTCCTGTCATTGCTCTGTGAGGCCCAATGTTCGAAGGTCATGCATCACCACCTCATCCCATGTCTTCCTGGGTCTACCTGTTCCACAGGTTCCTTCCACAGTTATGGAGTGGCACTTCTTCACATAGCTGTCCTCATCCATATATTGCACATGACCATACCAGCGTGGTCGTCTCTCTTGCACACCACATTTGATGCAACTTTTCTCTCAGGGCGCTTACACTTTGTTATGTATGCACACTGACATTGCACATCCAGAGGATCATAGTAGCTTCATTTCTTTCAAGCCTACATGTCCTCAGCAATCATGGCCCATGATCACTGCTGTGTAGCCTGGCAGTTTGCACACATGCATCATCCAGTCTACTTTTCATCCAGAGCGAGAGGCCCTTAGTTGCCAGCAGAGGTATGAGCTCCCTGAACTTTGCTCAGGCTATTCTTATTCTAGCCATACACTCTTAGAGCAACCACCCCCACTACAGACTTGGTCACCTAGGTAGCAGAAGCTATTAACTACTTGTAGTTTCTCCCTCTGGCACGTGATGGAATCTGTTTTCTGTACATCTTCAATGTTTATTGCTCCTGTGCATCTGCCACACACAAAAACTATCTTCCTAGTTAACCTTCCTTTGATATCATATATATATATATATATATATATATATATATATATATATATATATATATGTAGGCGCAGGCATGACTGTGTGGTAAGAAGCTTGTTTCTCAACTACATGGTTCTGGGTTCAGTCCCACTGTGTGCCACCTTGGGCAAGTATCTTCAACTATAGCCTTGGGCCAACCAATAGCTGCAGTCGACTGACTGAAACAAGTAAAAGAATAAAAGAATATATATATATTAGTGTGTGTGTGTGTATGTATTAGAATGACAAAAGAATAAAAAAAGAACCAAACATTACCAAGAGACATTATCAATCTCATGAATATCCAAAGAATAATGAAACATGACTCATTTACGCAACACATTGAATATATCAAATTGTGTAAAACGGGAAAAACCATAGAGAAAATAAAAACGAGTCAAATATGGAGATGATTAAAGAAACAATTGAAAATAACAAAAGTCTTTAAAAAACTAAGTTAAAGATGACTGTGGAACATAACACAATCATTAGCCTAAATACAAAGATGTAAAACAACTTACAGAAGATGTGCAAATATTAGAAAGAATAAACAAAATTCTATGAAAACCTATATCAACCAAACAAAGAAGTTTCTTGAACAGTAAATCCAAAGGAAAAAGTCCCAGATATTTTGGAAGCAGTAAGAAATGTCATAAAGGAAATGAAAAACAATATCATGGCCAGTCCTGATAGGATTAAAATAAACATAATAAAAGTGGTTGGACCAAACACAGAGAAGGAACTAGCTAAACTATCTACAAGAAATGTAGATAAGAAATCTACAAGGTGTAGATATGGAAACCTTCAAAAAGCACTTAGACAAACTTGAGTCTGAAATCCCAGATGAGCCCACATTGCAGCAAGAAGCATAAAGAAGAGCATAATTCATCCAACTTGTTTTTTCACCAAAAACAGTACCAGGTGACCTCAAAACACTGAAAGGCGGCACTCCAGCATGGCCCCAACCTCTGGCTAAATCCAATAAAAGTAAAAGATCAGCCTGAGATTATAGAAGACACTTGTTCAAGGTGCTGTGCAGTAGAACTTGAATCCAAGACCATATTTTACTGGTACATTTTTTAAATAAAAAAAAAACTAGCTGAGGCACCCGGTAATAAATTATCGTTAATAAGATGTCTGTTTATAGCCATGAAACATTTTTCGTCAAATTTCGCCATTTTTCAAAAATTTTAAATCTATATTAATGGATAGGACCAATTTGACGAATAAATTAACAGAGACTGGTAGTGTCGTCGTCATTTTTGTGCATGTGTGTAAAATGGCGAAATTTTATGCTTTGGGGCAGATTTCGTCAAATTGATGTCATGATGGCTAGTGCGCAAGGTGCCTAAATTTTGTTTGAGAAATAAAATGGTTTTACCTAATCAAAACCTGAAACGTTGGGGAGTTAAAACAACGAATTGAAATAAAAGTTTTAGCAAATCAAAACAATTCACATTGAAATGAAGAATTAGCAAATGCTAAATAAATTACCGTTAATAAGCTGTTTGTTTATAGCCATGAAACAGTTTTCGTCAACTTTCGGCATTTTTCGTCAAATTGATATCATGATGGCTAGTGCAAAAAATGCTGAAATTTTACGAATTTTGAAAAATCGATTTTTTAAAAATTCGAAGTGCGTAAGTGACCGCATGGTCATAACCCCCACCCCCAACATGTCAAGTTTCATCAAAGTCTTTATAGCCTCGGAGGATTTAAAATAACAAACCAAACACACAAACTTGCTATTTATTATTATAGATGAAAAATGAAGCTGATCCAAATATGGTATGATTAGAACTCAGAGAATTAGCGTTGGGAACTTACATATTGTAAACATATGGTCTGGTGCTTTATCTTTTCAATCAGCCAGCAATTATTGACAATGGACAATGCACAAATATCGTTGACGGTCACATTTTTGTTTTCAAAAAAATTAAAATTTTATTAACTTCAGAGTTTGAACAAGAGTTAGCATCATGCATACAAAATCAATATGAAGCTTACAAAATCCATATATTATTGCATAAATGAATCATCTGAAATCAGTTGCGATATTGGCACCTGTTTGCATGCTTCTTTTTATTTGTTGTTTTAAATTTTATACACACACTTTCTTTCTTTCTCTGTCTCTGTCAGTCTATCTCTCTCTCTATATATAAAACATATATACATATATGTATATATCTCTCTACAAATCATCATCATCATAATCATTTAACATCAATTTCCATGTGGCATGAGTTGGATGTGTGCGTGCGTGCGTGCATGTGTGTGCGTATTAAATTCTGCATTGTAAATGCTGCTGGCTGCAAAATGCCATCTGTTGCTAGTGTTGTCATGTTGCTTGACCATGTAAATAATCTGTCTCAGTTCAGTTGTTGCCTCTTGCAGGATATTCTAATACTGCTGTGTTGATATGAAGCTGGTCTTTACTCTACATAATGCTGTCTCTCCAGCCTAATGAAGTGGTGTCTGGGTTGACACAAGAGAGTAGTGAACACTGTGTGTTTGGACACAAATTAAGTAGATTTCATAGGGGATCGTCACTGGAAAGACAGAGCTGATTGTTCGAGGTTGTGATTAAATTTAGAACAATTCTGATGTTATTGATGAACTTGTAAACATATGTTACCCAGTCGTATCAAGAGACACCTGTCAAAACACGCTTGTAAGTACATGCTGTGGTCGTTATCATCATCATCATCAGCAGCAGCACTGCCACCACCACAACCACCACTACCACCATCATTATTATCATCATCATTACTTTAACATCCACTTCTCTGTGCTAGCATGGATCAGACAGAATTTGTTGAGGAAAATTTTCGTTCGTCAGATGCACTTCCTGCCACCAACTTTCACTTGTTTCCGAGCAAGGTAATTTTTCTCCATGTCTAGACATGCTTTCATGAAAGATTTGAAATGAAAGACACTGCTTGTATGATAATCCTTTCTGCTATAGGCACAAGCCCTGGATTTTTGTGGGGAGTGGGACAATCGAACACATCGCCTCCAGTACTTGACTGGTACTTAATTTATCGAGTCCGGAAGGATGAAAGGCAAAGTCGACCTCGACGGAATTTGAACTCAGAATGTAGTGATAGACGAAATACCATTAAGCATTTCACCTGGCATGCAACGTTATGCCTCTATTCATCTTCCCACACAGCCTCTAACTCAATACAGAAGCCTACATCAAGTGCCTGGATGAGGTAGTGCTGCCTTGGATCAAGAGGGTGGCTGTTGGAACACCCTATGTCTGGCAACAGAACTCTGCACCATGCCACACAAGCAGGAGAATCCAATCGTGGCTGTCAGACAATTTTTGCGATTACACCACCCCTAACATCTGGCCACCTAACTCCCCAGACTGCAACCCCCTTGATTATTATGTGTGGGGCACAGTTGAGTGAGAGACCAACAAAACTCCTTGTGACACCAAAGATGAACAGAAGACAAGGATTAAGGAAGCATTCACCAACTTAAACAAGGAGACTGTCCAAAAGAGTTGCAGGAGATTCTGAACTTGTCTGAATTCGTGGTTGAAGCTAATGGCGATTTTATTGAATAAATATACTCTTAAGTATTTCAAGATATTCTTATGTAACTTTAGTAAATATATCTGTTAAAATGAGATGCCAGAGTTATTTTCATTTTTGTGTAATTTAGACAACAATATATTCATTGCACCCTGTATATGATGGGTTTCTTTCAGTTTCCATCTACCAAATATACTTACAAGGCCTTGGTTACATGAGGCTATAGGAGAATACACTTGCCCAAAATGCCATGCTGTGGGACTGAGCCTGGAGGTGAACTTCTTAACCACACAGGTCTGCCTGCACTTATGCTTACATGTGTGTGTGTGTACATGTATGTGTGTGTGTGTGCGTGCATGCGTGTGTGTGCTCGCATGTGTGTGTGTGTGTATAAAATCATTCAAAGCTGATGATTCAAACTGTGATAATTTATTAATTATTAATTTGTAATATTTTACCATGATGATATCAATTCATTATTAAATTATAACATCAATAAATACTGACAATATGGCGTCATTTCTTCATTGCATTATCATACAACTCAATCGTTAACACATTTCATTACCTCATTATACCATGATATAACTTTCATTTATGGCACCTTAAAAAAATTGCATAATTGATTAAACAACATAAGTGGGCCAGCGAATAAGAGAGCATCTATATTGCTGCTTAATTTGCAAATAGCAGCTAAATATAGATCAAAATAGCAGCCAAATACACCTCAAATCATACTTTAATCTCTTAGAATTGAAGGTTACATTGCATAATCTGGCCCTAGGAGGTGCTGTATGTGGGAAAGCAAATAAAAATAGATTGGGAGCAGCTAGAATATGTGTGGTCATAAGTCTGATTGATCAGTTCTAACTTGAGGCTAACAATTAATAATAATAATAATAATAATAATAATAATAATAATCCTTTCTATTTCAGGCTAAAGGCCTGAAATTTGGGGAAGGAGGACAATTGATTACATCGTCCCCAGTGTTTCACAGGTACTTAATTTATCGACCCTGAAAGGTTGAAAAGCAAAGTTGACCTTGGCAGAATTTGAACTCAGAATGTGCAAAGAGAAATAATAATAATAATAATAATAATAATAATAATAATAATAATAATAATAAAATAATAATAATAATAATAATAATAATAATAATAATAATTAATTCGTTTTATTGGCCACAAGGGCTAATATCAATTAAAAACATATAAGGACAAAGACAGGACAAAGGTTACAAAAGGTTTTGTCCGAAAAGGTAGGAAAGTTCGTCTAAACAGAGGAAGAAAACGGAGAAAGATATAAAGAATAAATAGATAAATAAATAAGTAGAACTCCCAAAGAGGGAGGCGCTTCGAAAAAGGAAAGGTTACACGTGGAAAAACCCATAAAACCACGGGAGCCTGGTCAGAAAAAATAAGAAAGGGGTATAGAGCCCTTTCTCCTTTTACATTACCTTTTTTCCTACAGGTGTATTCTCAGAATTGGTCCGTTTATACTGGCCATTTTTCCAACAGTCACCCATCTTTCAACGAATTTGCAATGAGACAGCACTTCCCTCTCTACTCTCATCTTCCTTTTCAAGTGGAACTTGAAAAAGTTGATGAAGCCTTGGCCAAAGAGGAAAGTGTCTGTCTTTAACCCTTTCAAACGGGTCCACCATATCACCTCTTTCGCTACAGCCACTAGGCATAGGAAAATTGCCTTGCCCTCCTGGTTAAAGGAGGTCGGCGGGTCAATTCTCACGATGGATCCAGCTGATAGCCGGATCCATCCTACACGTGACAGTAGCTGTTCGATATAGACCCACAGGTCAGCAATGCTCGGGCACTGGACGAGTGCGTGCAGAACGGTTTCGTCGTCCTGAGCACACCTCGGGCAGGCCCGGTTGACGGCACTTCCATGTCGGTAGAGTTTATCTCGAACAGGTAGCGCACCTCGGTAGCACTGCCAGGCGAGGGACCTTTGGAAATTATCCATGGGCCCTGGCCCGAAAGTTCTCCTGAACAGACTGCTTAGCTGATTATCCTCGACGCCTAGAGTTTCCCCGAGAACGTCGTCGCACTTTTCTCCCACTAACCCGCTATAGAAAGCTAGAGTGGATCTACTACCGATCGCACTGCCCGCCTGACTGAGGGCGGTGAGAGCTTGGCGGCACTCGAGGTGCCAAGCGCCCTTTCTCGGTCTACGTTTGATCCAGGATTGCAGCTCTGTTAAAGAAACGAGCTGCGGAAAATCGCGTCTGACGAAAGGCGACCACACCTGTTCACCGTCCAGGAAGCGCCTGAGATGTCGTAGCCTGAGCGCATGTTTGCGCATCAGCAACCACGGCATGCCAAGGCCTCCGTTCAGCGGCTGTTGACAGCAGATGGAGCGCCTGACCAGTGGTACCTGACCCTTCCACAAAAAGTTGAAGAGCAAGCGTACCATCTTGGTTAACCAGCGGTCGGGACAAGGGACGACGGTCAAACGGTAATAGATGACGGATGCGATGTACGCATTCGCTACCTCCGCTCGACCTTTCAAGGAGAGCTTCCTCTCAGCCCATTTCTGGGTGAGGTTGGCCACCCTGTTCGTCACTTCTTCCCAGTTTTTCTCCAACTGGAGGTCCGGACCGAACCAGACCCCGAGCAGTTTAACGGGTCCGTCTGTCCAGCGCCCTACGACGCTGTTGGACGGCATGGACTTGCCCCTCCAGGTGCCTAGTTGCAAGCCCATTGACTTTTCCGCGTTAATTTTCGCACCTGTCACCGCTTCATACTCGTTTAGTGTCTCGCCAATCAGGTCAATATGCCTGTGGCTCGACACCATCACGGTAACGTCGTCGGCATAGGCAGACACGCTCCTTCCACATCCCAGATCACGGGGGACGCCCCTCAAAGCCTCCAACTTCCGCAGTAATGGCTCGAGAGTCAATACATACAGAAGGGAGGAGAGAGGACACCCTTGGCGAACCGAACGCGAGATGTTGAACGGTTCCGATAGATGGCCGTTCACCCGTATGACCGAGCAGATGCCGCTGTATAAAGCAGCTATCCACCCACGGAAGACCGGACCGAAACCAGCTGCCTTGAGAACAGCTGCCAGGTATCGATGGTCGACCCTATCGAAGGCTTTAGACTGATCTAAATTGATCAAAGCCCCACCCGCGCCAGCTTCGTTACCCACTCTCTCTATGATGTAGCGCATGAGATGGAGGTTGTCGTGGATAGACCTAGTTGGCACAGCGCATGTCTGCGCTTTGCCGATCAGTTTGCCCACGACAGGCGCCAATCTCTTGGCTAGCACCTTGGCCAAGATCTTCAACTCTGTGTTGAGCAGAGTGATGGGCCTAAAGTTCCCTATAATGTCCCCCTTGTTTGGGTCCTTTCTTAGCAAAGCCACCACTCCCCGACAAACAAAAGCAGGAATTCTCCCGTTTTGTTGCCAGTTGCAGTAGACGTTTGCCAAGACGCCCGCAAACAAGTCTGGCATTGACGTATAAAGCTCGTAAGGCAGACCATCCAAACCCGGCGATCTACCTCTCGTGCAGCCTTTCATCGCTTCCCGTACTTCCCAGGCAGATATCGGTCCTTCGCAGCACTCGGCCTCGCTGGTCGAGAGTTGCGGCAGGTCGTCTAGGTACACACTGAAATCTGTTCCGTCGTCCGTCCTACTGTTTGTCCCGAACAATTGAGCAAAGTGCTGCTGAAAGGCCGAACACATCTGCTTCGGTCCCGAAATCTCGCAGTCGTTCTGGTCCACCAAAGACCGAATGGTCGCTCTGTTGCCACGCTTCGCCTCAACCACGCGGGCCCATCGAGCGGCCTTAGTCCCCTCCCTGCTTACCGAAAGTGCTTTAGCTCTGACAACGCAGCCTTCATGCTTGGCATCAAAGTGTTGGTCGAGGGCCAACTTTGCTGCTAACACGTCGGTTGCGATACCTGTCCCAAGAGCCTCGTCTAGTTTGTTAACTAAATCCCGCTCTGTTTTCTTACGCTCTACAGCTAGAGCCTTACTAAACCTAATTGATTCTGCTCTAATTGCCCGCTTCAGGGCGAACCACCAGTTGTTGTTGATGATTGCCCCGGTTAAAGCCCTCTTAACTAATAAACTAATCCAGTCTCTGTAGGCATTGCACGCCGTTGTCGACGTGTTTAGCTTCCAGTAACCGGGGCCTTGTCTATGGAGCCTATCTAAGTCGACTGTACAGATCACGAATTTCTGGTCCGTGTAGCCGACTATGTTGAATTGTGGACACCCTATGCTATCCTTATCCGCTGGCCTACAGAAAAATCTATCTAAGTACGATCTAGACGACCCGATGCGATTAGTCCAAGTCCACATTGGCACATTCGGGTTGTCTAGTCGATACCTGTCGGACAGCTGAAAGCGTTTGAGCAGGTTAGCGAGGCTCTTGCATCCCCCTTTCCTATTAGATGCTCCCGCACCCACCCTATCGATACGTTCGTCTAGGACAGCGTTCCAGTCCCCAACTAGCACTAAAGTGCGAGAAGTACCTAGGAAAACCTCCAGACGTTTGAAATAATCCGACTGCCCTGCTCCTGTCGGAGCGTAGGCAGCCAGCAGTCTGAAAGCAGCGCCATCACTACTATCGACGTCCAGGACCACCAACTTACCTTCCGGATCCAGGAAGACTGCCCTTGTTTTCAAGTCTAGGCCTTTCCGAAATAGCACCGCAGTACTTCCACCGCCCGCTCCCGGCCGACACGGAGATAGGAAAATCTCGTACCCGTCAAAAAGGGCTGCGAGTTCCTTCGGGTTGGAGAGCCTGGTTTCACTAATGGCTGCTACATCTACACTGTAAGACCTCAGGTCGTTCAACAGGTGACCTTATTTCCAAGGCGACCCGAGGCCTCTCACATTTATGCTTCCGATTCTGAGAATTACCATGTTTTTTTTTTTTTTAAAAAGGAAAGTATTAGAGGAGAAAAGGCTCTACTTACTGTTTTCTGGTGGGGTGGCTCCCCTATGTTTTCGTGTGGGTGTCTCCACTAAATTTTGATAAAGGCTAATGGTTTCAAATTTTTGGCACAACGTAAAAAGCATCATCTGAACATGGCTGATGCCAGTACCCACTGACTGGTTCCCGTGCAGGTGGCACATAAAAAGCACTATCCAGATGTGATCAATGGCAGGCCTGTCTGACCAACTCCTGTGCCGGTGGCACGTAAAAAGCATCCACTACAATTCATGTACTGGAGTCAATGGTAGCAATTAACAATTTCCCATCAAAATTGCTAGCCTTATGCACACTAGCGTAGCTAGAGTGTTTGCCACCTGGAGTAGCCCTTCCGTTTGCTGCCCTTGGACCCCACAAAAAACACACTGCCTACAGCAGACCCAAAAGCGGTGCCCCTCTAAAAGTGCTACCTGGGTCAGACTGCTCCTAAAACCCCCACCCCCTCCCCAGCTACGCTAGTACTTGTGCCTAAATCAAAAACAGTTGAAGGTAGCAAGCTGGCAGAAATGTTAGTGTTGGAAGAATATGAAGGTCAATAAGATACCAGTTAAGTTCTAGGGGCAATGTAATTGATTAACACCTCAACTTAAAATTGCTGGCCTTTTGCCAAAACTTTGAAACTATTAAGGCAGAGAACTGACAAAATCATTTGCACATTAGACAAAATGTTTAACAGCACAACCTCCTTACATTCAATGTTCAATTTCTGGTGAGGTCAACTTTACCTTTCACCCTTTTGTGATCAATAAAACAAAGGACCAGTCAAGTACTGGGATTGATGTGACCCACTAACTTTGTCTCCTTAAAATTTTTGGCCTTGTGTTAACATTTGAAACCATTATTATTATTGTTCAAATAGTACTTATTTTAGCAGGGTTGATAAAATAAATGTTAGTTGATTACTGGAGTTGAGGCAACTGACTAACCCGCAACTCCTGAAATTGCTGGTCTTGTACCAAAATTTAAAACAATTATTATTATTAATATCATTATTTATTTATGTTGTTGCTTTATTTAATGCAAGCTGTTCCAAATACCACCCAAGAATCTCAAGTACCAACATGTCAGATATTTTGCTATGGATGTTATTCATGATTAATAATGGTATATTGTATGGGAGGGAGACCATAAACTGAAAACTAAGATTCTGTTAAATTTGTAATATTTCAGTTTCGAAAGAGTTTTAAAGGAATCAAATAGTTTCAAGTTGACAATATTTTTTCTTCGAATGTGGGCAGTACCCATGAGAACAATCTTTTGTAGTTCTGATACTTTTGAGTTTCCTGATATTTGGCTATATTGTTTAACAGCACCATTTGGTGATGTCTCCAAAGCTCTGATGATCACAAGTACCGTTACTTTTCTAAGCTGTTGTTATTATTATTATTATAAAAGCAACGTGGCGAGCTGGCAGAATCATTAGCACACTGGATGAAATGCTTAGTGGTATTATGCCTGTTGCTACATTCTGAGTTCAAATTCTGCTGAGATTGACTTTGCCCTTTCAGGGGTAATATATTAAGTACCAAGGAAACACTGGGGTCAATGTAATCAACTTACCCCCTCCCCAAAATCTCAAGCCTTGTGCCTAAAGTAGAAAGGATTATTATTATAAAAGCAGTGAAGTGGCAGAATCATAAGTGTAACACATGAAATGCTTAAATGCATTATTTCTGGCTCTTTATGTTCTGAGTTCAAATCCCACCAAGGTCAGGTTTGTCTTTCATCTTCTTGAGGTTGATAAAATAATTACCATACCATTGTGGTCAATGTAATTGACTAGTCCACTCTCCCCAAGTTGCGTTTATAGTAGAACTTGTGCTTATAGCAGAAAGAATTGTTATTTTTATTGCTATTTATTTATTATATTTTTCTTTTAGCCAACTTGTCCTGCTATGCTTGCTCCCACAAATACAGTCGAACAAGAAACACAAATTCCTGTGTGACTCATTTGACAGATGACTTTATACAAAAATGTTCTGAAAATCAGAAATATTGTCAGGTATGTATGCACTGGGAGGACAAAGGTGAGAAGATTATGATTGTTTTTTGTTTTATTTGGGGGAAACAATCAGTAAGGAGAAAGAGTATATAGCAAAGAGAGAGAGAGAGAGAGAGAGAGAGAGAGAGAGAGAGAGAGAGAGAGAGAGAGAGAGAGAGAGAGAGAGAATAAGTGGTAGGTAGGCTATCCCTGTAGGTGCAGTCTAGCCAAAGGTTTCAGTTGTCTGCTTTGCAACCCTGAGGTTTTGGGTTTGACCTCACTGCTTTGTGTCTTGAGCAAATGTCACTTTCTATAGCCTTGGGTTGACCCATACCTTGTGAGTGAAACTGGGTAAATGGAGATTGTATTGAAGCCCATAAGTTAGATTGTACTTTTAATTCAAAAAGAACAGCCTTATGCATTGTGTCATATTGATTCTGCTTGAGAATTATCCTTTAACGTACATATGTATGTGGAGTACTCAGCCACTTACATGTTAGTTCAGGAGCAGGTAATTATTCTCCACCCTTTTCCTACTGACTGTCCATGTAGATCAACTGTCCATTACCCTGTGTAACAAATTTTAATTTTCTTTTGTGTTTGGTCTGTAAGTATTATTTCATATTTGCTTCTATCTAGAAATCAAAGGAAATGACTACAATTCCCTTCAAACTTTGCTTTTGTGACTGGGATATCAATGCATTTCAGACAGATTCAGTACTGAGTTGCTGAAGCAGAATTTCCTGGAAGTTTCAAGAACTTCTGTGACGTTTCTAAAAGTTTCAAGAATTTCTAGAATGTTCTGGCAATATAAATGGCAGTATAAGGGATCATAAATTCAACAGTTCAGTTTACTTCTAGCTGTCCAAATGGAGATAAGTTTGAAGAAAGCAAAGTTTGAAGGAAATATTGTTCATTTTTCATACTTTCTAGGTATAAGCAAATAGGAAATAACAGTTGCTCCCTATGGACAAAAATTGTGTTACACAGTGTTTTATTACTATTATGTCTATTCCACTCGTGCCTATCTCTATTCATTCCCCTTACCCCTAACTTCTTCACCTTTTACTTTTTCAGACATGCTACACCAGACAACATATCAAATTACTTTTCCATTTACACATTTTCTTTTGCAGGTGAAAGCTGTTTTAACCTATGGTGATGTGAAATCCATACAAAGAGGCTGTGTCACCAGTTGCAAAACTATTTGCAAGTATATCCTGTTTGGAATTAGCAAGAAGATTTGCACCAAATGCTGTGATAAATATTTATGCAATGATGATATAGCTTCCCATGCTGCAGCTATGGACCCTAAACTCATAGTTTTCCTCACTTATATAACCGCTATTATTATTACTACTGCGGTTATTCAACGGTGAAATCGCGGTAAAAAATGGCAGACTTCCAGATTAAATATCTTACAGAATTTACTCTTGTCTTTCTTTGTTCTGAGATCAATCCCACTCTTTAGGGGTCAACTTTGCCTGTCCCCTCTCTCCAGAGCTTTTGTTGGTCCTAGCGCAACCCTGGTAAAGCAGAGATATTACCAAAAACAGTTCCAGCATTGACCATCTCTATTTTTTTTATCAGATGTAGTGTATCTAGGAGTACTTTAACCATTGTGTCTATTCATTTTTAAAATAGTAGGGTGTGATTTGAGGGAGATTTAGCTGCTATTTCTAGCAAATCAATCGATTGCTTAGAGGATTTTTCATTTGTTATTTCTCCTCCAGGGTTGTTGTTGTTTAGCTTCAGCTCAAACTTGATAAAAAAAAAAAAAAGTAGGCCCATGATGAAAGGTGTTTCAACATTTACTCTCTCAGTGTTTTTTGTTTACAGATATCACTCAGGTATGGTTGTGTGGTTAAAAAGCTTACTTTGCAACCACTTTGTTTCAGGTTCAGTCCCACTGTGCAAGTGTCTTACTCCATAGCCTCAGACTGACCAACCCCTTGTGAGTGAATTTGGTTGAAGGAAACTGTGTGGAAGCCTGTTGTATGTATGTATGTATATGTAAGCATGTATGTGCATGTCTTTGTGTTTGTATTTGTCCCTCACACCTCTCACCACTTAACAACTGGCGTTGGTTTGTTTATGTCCTGTATATTAGTGATTAGGCAAATGAGACTGATAGAATAAGTACCAAACTTTAAAACAAATAAGTACTGGGGTGGATTTGTTTGACTAAACCCTTCAAGGTGGTACCCCAGCATGGCCATAGTCCAGTGACTCAATCAAATCAGAAAATACATGATAATACATATATAACTACCTTATTAATGTATCTTTGTCTTTTTAAGATGGTAGGGAGTGAATTGCAGGACATTTGGCTACTACTTCTAGCAGTTCAAGCAACCATATAGAGGCCTTTTCATCTGTTGATAAACTAGGTTATATTATGACTTAATTGATTTATGTCATTGCCCTTTATACAACATATCTTATAACTTTGTATGACATCATTATTCTTCATTATGTGGTTGAGCATGATTAAATATAAATAAAAATAAGAACAAAAACTGTCAGTCATTTCTTTTTCCTCCTGCACCCCACAACTGGTTATTCTCACCTCTAATCCACTATTCACTACCTCCACCCTCCAACCCTACCCAGGCTTTACAGTTGTTGCCTACCTCCCCTCCCGTCACCCATTCCTCATCTCTCACCCCCTCCATACATACCTGCAAACCCCCACCTACCCACACTCCTTGTTCCTCTCTCCCCACTTGATTCTACTCACTTCGTACCTTGAAGGTCCACAGAGACACCTCATCACTTCTATTTCTTATCTCTTTCCAGTTCCATCTGATCACACTCACCCTCTCTTCTCAAATGTGAGTAGTCATGTGGCCCTTCTACAGCAAGAAACCTGTTCTGCTCTGGCCTTTTCTCTCATACTTTAACCCCTCATTTTCTAGTATAAAGTCACCCCACTTTGAGGATTAGTCACGGAAGGTGCATGGTGACCTTAATAGTGCTGGTACCATGAAAAAAGCACCAGCACATGCCGTGAGGTGGTTGACATTAGGAAGGGCATCCAGTGGTGGAAATCCTGCCAAGGGAGTACTGAAGTGCAATGCAGCTCTTGGACCCATTGGATCTTGTCAAACTGTCTAACCTATGCCAACATGGAGACTTAAAACAAAAAGATGATGACAATGGTGATGATGATGATGATGATTGAACGTTTACCTTAAAAACATTCCTTTAATAGTTTGCCTAAAAATGCCCCTTATCAAATTGTGATGAGATTAGGAGCATGTTGGACCTCATTGCTGTGCTAATTTATATGATTCATAAAAACCATATCTTGTTGATGTTCAAGCAAACATCAATACTTTTCTAATATTATTATTCTCTTATTTTACTTTTTTTCAGTAAAAACAGAAATTTGGCATAATCCAGCAATTCTTTATCTGAAGAAAAATTCCTTCTGGGGTTAAAATTTTCAAATTCTAAAGGAAAAATTGGTGATTCCAATGGGGATATTGTTTAGATTGGAAAATTACTTATGATTATTCACAGTGTTTTTGCTACATTTATTTCCCCTTAATGTTGATTTTTTTTTTCATTAGGCCTATAATATTAAATTAATATCAGGTGAAACAAAGGTAATATATTTCAACAGAAATATTGTAATATAAAGGTTAAAATTAAAACTTTCATTCAAAGCTTTATGTTAATTTATGTTCCAAATATCAGCTTAATAATTATTAAGATATTTTAACATGCTTCATTATTTTCAAAATGTATTGAAACAGAGGCAGTGTATTTCAACAGAAATTTGGCAATAAAAGAGTTAAAATGATCTAAATTAAAAATTTCAATCAAAACTTCATGCTAATTTATGTTCTGAATAAAGTGGCAAGCTGACAAAATCGTTAGCATGTTAGTAAAATGCTTAGCAGCGTTTCATCTGTCTTCTACATTTTGATTTAAATTCCACCAAGGTCCACTTTGCCTTTCGTCTTTTCAGGGTTAATAAAATAAGTACCAGTTGAACAATGGGGTTGATGTAATGAACCTGTCCCCTCCCCCAGAATTACTGGCCTTGTGCCAAAATTTGAAACCGATATTAATTTAAACGAAGGTAATGTATTTCAACAGAAATATGATAACAAAAGAGTTAAAATGATCTAAATTAAAACTTAACATCAAAATTTAATTTTGTTCTAAATAAGGAAGCAAGCAGGCAGAATTGTTAGCATGCTAGGCAAAATGCTTAGCAACATTTTGTTCATCTGTATGTTCTGAGTTCAAATTCTGCCGGAGTTTACTATGCTTTTCATCCTTTCAGAGTCAATCAAATAAATACTGGTTGAACACTGTGGTTGATGTGATTGGCTTTCTCCCACCCACAAGATTACTGGCCTTGTGTCAAAATTTGACATCAATATTAAATGAAACAAAAGCAAGGGTTAAAATGATCTAAATTAAAAATTTCCATCAAAACTTCATATTAACTCATGTTCTAAATATTAACTTAATAATGACAAAGATATTTCAATAAATTCTTCATTATTTTCAAAATTTATTGAAACAGATGCAATGAATTCCAATGGAATTAACAACAATAACTAACAAATCACACATGTAATGTTTTTACAGCCTACCTGTAAATGTTTATTTTCCTCGTATTTATTTCAAATTATATCAAATTTAAATACAGTTTTATATATTTTGTTTCATTTTATATATTTTGTTTCATTTTATATTCTTAATACTGAACTTGGAGTAAAAGTTTTTCCAAATATTTCTGCTATTGTCAGCTTTGCTGCCTTTTATTGCAGAGCATGTGTTAAGGTATTTATTAAGTAGTAAGTACCATTTCCACACTGGTTATCAAAGTCATCGAGTGCCATGTCCCATACTGCAAAGCCACCAAATGCATTTTCTTTCAACCACTGAGCCTAAAAATAAAAACACAATTTTGTTGAACAAAAAGAAAGCAAACAAACAAAAAACAACCCTCCTCAAATTACTGAGCAATGCAATTGACTAAAAATTCTCAGTCTAATGACTCAGTCTAATGGCCTCAGTCTAATGACTGAAATAAGTAAAAGATAAAAGATATGCATTTACGTATGTGTGTGTCTTCGGGTTTGTTCTCCTGTCACTTGAAAACCTGCGTTGGTTTGTTTATGTTCTTGTAACTTAATAGTTCAGTCAAAGAAACTGATAGAATAAGTACAGACCTGAGAGAAAAATATTGGGATCAATTTGCTTGATTAAATTCTTCAATGCAGTGCCCCTGCATGGCCAGAGTCCAATGTTTGAAACAAGTGAAAGAAGAAAAGAAGAAAAGAAATAAAAATATTTCTAAAAAATCCAATGGAAGACTCACTTTGATTGTTAAACTCTGGGCATCATCATAACCAATCCATTGGTCGTCCATGACTAAATATGGCACCTTTTGTTCCTCAATCCAATATGTTTTGGCTCCACTCTTAATCATTTGGCAAATCTGAAAGAATTTCAGTAAAATCACTGTATGTTACAATCATCATCATCATCATCATCATCGTTTAACGTCCGCTTTCCATGCTAGCATGGGTTGGACGATTTGACTGAGGACTGGTGAAACCGGATGGCAACACCAGGCTCCAGTCTGATTTGGCAGAGTTTCTACAGCTGGATGCCCTTCCTAACGCCAACCACTCAGAGAGTGTAATATAATAAATAAATAAATAAATATAATAAATAAAATTTTTCCTTTAATTCTAATAGTTATTTAGCATTTCAAAATTCTTGGCACACTCATACATTAATATTAATTTCATTATTGTCACCACCACCACCACCACCACCTCTATCATCATCATCATCATCATCATCATCATCATCATCATCATCATCATTGTCTTTCTTGTTTTCATGTTCAGTTTATCATGATTGAATAGGTCGGATGGAATTTGTTGAGGTTAATTTTTCTATGGCCAGATGCTCTTCCTGTTGCTAATCCTCAACTGGTTCTAGGCAATGTTATATTGCCCCATGACTAGACATGTTTTCACAGAAGACTGGAAACTAAAGACACTGCATGTATAACGGTAACACTCATTTACGACAAAGACACACACACATACACATGATTAAACAGATTCCAAAGAGGTTGGCAAAATGATTTGTGAGTAGACTAAAAGTGTTGCCTGATTGTAAAATGGTGGAGGGTGCTTTTTAGGTTCCTGGTAATTTCTGACTGAGGAAACCTATGGATAAAGACATTCCTACAGGCATGTTTCTTGAGATAAAAGAATGTGATTCAAGGAAGGGAATTTAGTTGTTATTTCTAGCAGATCACATGGCCTCATAGAAGTTTTCTTGCTGGTGATGCTGTAGAATTATATTGTGATGTGGTAGCGAGGGCCTGATAATCATCTGAGTAATAGCGTCACCATTGAATACTTTCTGTCATCTATAAGATGTAGGGCTACACAGGTTGGCAGATACCCATGATTTTTCCAGCCAGGGCATATAATATAAAGATTCACCTTGTATCTTGAAAACAAGCATGGAAAGCCAAAGAAGTATATGATGGGCACCCTTCAAAAGAAAAAAAAAAAAGCCAGCCCACTTGAATTTTGAGAGTACTCACAGCCCCATACCAGGCCCAAGAGCAACCTTCTACTTTGGACAATTTCTCTTGGAGGCCCTGCTCCCAGTTGACTGATACATACATGCATGTGCATACACATGCACACTGTCAATTTCTGGGTAGCAAAATACCATCATGAAGCTTTGGTTGTGGTATAAATCTGGAACCACATTGTTGCACATAATCATACTTGTACCCATAAATATTTTATCAGTGCTTAAATTTGTTTATATTGTTGATTATAAAAATATAGACTGCACTCAAAAGATATTTTATCTCTTTTATGTATTTCTGTTAACAAGTGTAATGAGGTACTCGACAAGGGAAGTAATTAATCTTAAATATTTCCATCTTCATCTACCTGACTTTTATATCATCATCTTTGACACTTCTTGTCCTCACCTGGCAATCAAGTCCATTGCTTCCTTCAGCTGTGGCAAGGGTTTGGAGCTAAGCTGTCCGAACTTAGGATAAATGTACATGATATTTTATCATGCATAACTCACATGATTTGTGAGTAGACTAAAAGTGTTGCCTGATTGTAAAATGGTGGGTGGGGTGCATTCTATGCCTTGACCCAAGCATAGAACAGGGCTCACCTCTTTGAGCTAGGAAATGAATGGAGTACCTGGTGTGTGTCTTGTTGTGGCTACCCACTCCTGAAAAAATGGGGAAAAGGCCTGGGTATATATATTATGTATTATATATATATATATTTATATAATATATATGTATATATATATATTATATATAATATATATGTATATATATATATATATATATATATATATATATATATATATATATGTGAGTAAAAATAAATACAAAAAAAGGGGGGTTTTGTATGATTGTGTATAGAGGAATATATTATTTTGTTTAAAAGAGTTCCAGCACTGTCTGTTTTTTTATGTTTTATTTATATTCCTGCAAAACCAATGTAGGATATAGAATATGGAATATACAATATATAATATAATATACAATATATAATATAATATACAATATATAATATAAAATAAAAATGGATGGTACTATGAAATAAAGTATTGAATGTCTTATTGAATATATCGAATATGTCTTATTGAATATATGGAATATGTCTTATTGAATAGATGAAATATTGAGTGTTACACACACACACACACACATACGTACAGGTGTGTATGATTGTGCATAGAAGAATATATTACTCAAAGAAATTCCAACTTTGTACGTCTAAGTATTAGTATTACTTAGAGGTACTATTTTTACTGCTATGACTACTATCACTAACAACAACAATACTAAAGGTGCTCGTTATGATGATAGCAGGAAAATACTATCTAAGTCAGTAAAAATTCTTATTTTGGGGTTTAAAGTTCTATTACCACAGCTGCTCCTACCACCACCATCACCAACAACAACAATAAAGGAGATGGTAACGATGATGATGATAATGGAAATGTAAAAATCCTTGGGAAATGTTGTTTACAACATTTCTAAAAATAACCTAACAATTACTGCTTTGGCCAGGGTCAAAATACAGGTCTCTGGACATATTTAACAAACCATGACACCGAAACCAAATGCCAATCAACTTAAGTAATTTAGTAAAATCACACACTAATTGGTCAGAATGCAGTTTGCAAAAATTAACATTCTGGAGCCTAAACAAATGTATTTAAGGTACATAGTTTAGCCATCTTGCCACAGTTGTAAATTGTAAAAAATAACTGTCACCACTACTACACGGACATGAACATTGTAGAGTTTAATACATGAAAGTACTAGTTCAACCAGAATGGACATTTAATATTCTATCATTTCATTATATTATATTATATCATTATAAGATTGTAAATAAAATGTGAAGATCAGACTAAGTTGGAATTTCTTTGAGTAATATACACACACACACACATACATGTATACACATGTGTACACACATGCATACACACACACACGCATGCACATACAGGTATACACATGCCCATGCACACACACACGCACAACATTATATGTTCATAAGGGACTAAAGTATTTTTCAATATTTGAATTGTGAAAATGAAAATAAAATCACTTAATTTGTATAGAAGAAAAGTAATAACAAATATTTCAAATTTGGCACAAGGCCAGCATTTTTAGGGGGTGGGGTTTAGCTGATTACATCAATCCCAGTACCTGACTGGTACTTTATTTTATTGGCCCCAAAAGGTTGAAAGGCAAAGTTAACCACAGTGGGATTTGAACTCAGAATGTTATGAGTCAAAAGAAATTTTGCTTTGCATTTTGCCTGATGTATTAATGATTTTGTCAGCAAAAATAATAAAAATAACATAATCTTACCTCATAGTATGACAAAAACCCTTCTAATCTGGTGTATCTACCAGCTGCATTGGGTCCAGATGAAGGACATCCTGGAGCAATGCAAGTTTTATTAGTCAATTTAAATCCTCGTCCATATACTGGAATACCAATGTTCAACTTTTCTTTGGGCAAACCATTTAGTACCCAGTAGTTAGCACTCCAGTTCTGTATGTTAAAGAACAAAATTGTATATCACATTGATTAATATCACTTTAATGATTACAGAAAATTTACTCATGTTTTGAAAAATCAATTATTTAACAAATTAGTCTTGAATATTTCTCATCTGATATTTAGGAAACTGTTAGGAATTGGTATTGAGAAAGAGTTACGGATAAATAAAAAGAATGAGATATAGAGAATAAGATAGTTTTTAGGGATAATGGAGTTAATAGATTTATTTGAATCTTGGTCTGTCATGAGTTGAAGGACTCACAAAGTTGGAAATTAGCCTGATTTACATGGTGTATAAATGATTGAGACACAGTGCTGGATTAGCCATTAAGCAAAATAAGCACATGCTTAGGCATCAAGGGAAGGAGGGGCACCACAGAAATGGTAAATGGTTTAAAGCACAAAAGAAATCACTTTAAACTTGCTAACATAATATTCAAGATGCCTTTATCTCTACTAAGTATATATGTAGATGTGTTACTTAAGATTAACTTTGAGGATCTGATCAAAGACTTTTGCAATTCAAAAAAGTAGGAAGAAACTTTTCTAATATAAATAAAGTGGAAGTATACAAAAATAAACATTATTTTCCCTCTTACTGTTTTGTTTTGTTTTGAAAAATAAAAATTTATTTTACAGTTTGTTATTGTTTATATTTTGAATTAGATAATCTTTTATGGGGCCACCAAAATCTTTTAAGTGCTTAGGGCTTCAATGGGTCTTAATCCAGCCCTGTTGAGACACAACACTCCCTGCTGAACAGGATGCTAGTTCATCACAAGGTTAACTTCCCAGCTTCTACTGAGATTCATTTTTGCCAGCTGAGTGGATTGGAGCAATGTGAAATGAAGTGTTTTGCTCAAGAATATTATGCATTGCTCAATCCAGAAATTGAAACCAAGATCTTATCAGAGGTAACTAATATGGAATGAAATATGGCAACTACTCTCTATTGTTGGAGGTAAATGGACACATCCAGTTTGTGTATGTATGTATGTATAAACATATAACATGACTAAAAGATGAGAAGTGAGAAAAAAAGCCTTTATACCATATTAAATGTTTTTGCTAATCCTTCTTCATCGCTCAGAGAGTACAGGGGACAGTTATGACCAAGCACTTTATCAAATGAACCACCATGGTAGTCATATGACATCAGATTGAAGAAATCTACAACACTGTAAATTAAAAAGAGAAACTTCAGTGGAAATACTTTAGAATATATAACCATACACTCACACACACACACACACACAGTATAGAAATATTGTGCAAGAGGTACAGTCCACTGTCTGTCACAGAACTTACCACTTCATGCACAATTAGCCACTAACACTTAAATGCATTGACTGTGTCATCAGAAATATCCCATTTCTTCCAGTTTGTTTAAATTGTAGTTGTCACCATCACCACCACCACCACCACCAGCATCATAATTGCTGTCATCTTCTTCACCTTATTCTTTTAACGTGCATGTTTCATAGGGGCATGGATTGGTTGGTTGGTTGGACAGGATCCAGAAATGAATCTGATGAAAGTAGCATTAACTTGCTAGGTTCAGTTTCTTTTGACTGATCAACAGACCAATTGAGTAAGCCTAACAATAATGAACCTATAACAATAACTGGAAACAGCTGTAAATCAAATTTACTATAATAAGGAAAACTATATAATGGCCATTATTTATACCTTGTCTTGTATATCATTCTGTGTAAAAATAACTGGAGCACAACCACAAATTTACAATATAGAATGGTGAACTATAACCTCGGAGCTTACCACAAGAAATTGTGGAGTTCTTTACTCATATAAACAATATTGTTAGCCTGGTGTACTAACAGAGAGCTTGATAATCCCTTGCTAATAACTCTGTTTTATATATATATATATATCATCATTTAAAATTCACTTTCCACGCTGAAATGGGTTGGATGGTTTGATAGGAGCTGGTTAGGCAGAAGACAGCACCAGGCTTCAGTATGCTTAAATATATATATGTATATATATATATATATATATATATATATATATATATATATATATATGTAAACATACAATAATGGCTTAACTGGATGAAACTTCCAAGTTGCTATCAACAATATCCTTGTTTAAGAATAATAAATTTGTACACTGCAACAGCATAGAGAAATCCATCAGATTAATGTAAAATTGTTCTTATTATAACTGAACATAAAAACAAACATATGTGTATGTGTGTGTGTGTGTGTGTATAATTTACCTGGAAAGAGCTTGGATATTAAAACCTGGATCAATAGACTTCTTGCCAGCTGGGACTGAAGCAGTCAAAAATAAGCGTGTCTTGTTGGAGGCCTTTGCTTCCGTTGTGAAATATCCACTAGTTTCCTGGAATATGCAGAAATTTGGAAATTAGTATATACACACATATGTGCACACTTGCACACACACACACACACACACACACACACACACACACACACACACACACACACACACACACACACACACACACAGATATATACAGTATTATTAATTTTTACATAGAAAAGATTATTGGTCATCATCAGACTTCAAAGTCTGATGAAGACCAGTAAACTGAATCTTTGAAGTTTATGTTAACATTTTCTTAGAATAATTGATACATTTTATATCATTTAATAAGAGAGAGAGAGAGGGAGGGAGGGAGAGGGGAAGAATTTATGATATTGAAAAGGAAAAGGCACAAGCAAAATTAACTTATATATTTACATACATCTGTGTATGTAAACTGCAGTTTTAGTCATAAAGCACACACACACACTAATTTTACATATATAATTGAAATTTATCAAATTTATAGAA
Organism: Octopus bimaculoides; assembly: GCF_046866305.1. Taxonomy (NCBI): domain Eukaryota; kingdom Metazoa; phylum Mollusca; class Cephalopoda; order Octopoda; family Octopodidae; genus Octopus; species Octopus bimaculoides. The sequence goes on from NC_142937.1 coordinate 18,136,821, forward strand.
AGACAAAGACAGGTGAAGGAACAACAAAGGATGACAGTGACAATATGTCTGGGCATACACTCAAGGTACGTGCAGAGTATTGGAAATAGTGTGAGGGTAAGTGAGACATGGTACTCTGACTCATTTGGGAGAGCAGTAACTTTGAATAGAATTGATTTGGGCTATGATGAATATGTGCCACCCATATTGGCATAAAGAGCGAGTGTAAAATAATAATGGTGATGATAATGATGATGATGGAGAAGGTGGTGATGTTAATGGTATCATCCTTTCCAATGAAGCAAAAAATGTATTCTATACCTGCATCAGACTGGTAAACTTTTCCTTGTCTTCAGGTGGACTGCCCCTGCTAGCTGGATATTCCCAGTCCATATCTAGACCATCAAAACCTCTGGTTCGGAGGAAGTCTGTGGCATTGGTGTAGAACTGTTTTCTGTTTTCTGGGGTTGATGCCATTTGAGTGAACAGTGCAGAACCCATATTCCAGCCTCCAACAGACAAAAGTACAACCAGCTTGGGGTTCTTCTGCTTCATAGCAACCACTTTTGCATACCTTAAAAATATATATATAATATATGTGTATGTGTGTGTGTGTGTGTGTGTGTGTGTGTGTGTGTGTGTGTGTGTGTGACATAGAACATAAAATAAGGAAAGATATGAAGAAGCTACAGAAAAGTCAGGTAAGGAAAATAACAGAATGATATGAGGCACTAGAGTTTAGGTGGTTTGACAGGAGCTGACAAACCAGAGAGCTTCACCAGGCTCCAATTGTCTGTTTTGGTTTGGTTTCTATGGCTAGATGCCCTTCCTATTGCCAACCACTTTACAGGATGTACTGGGTGCTTTTTATGTCACACCAGCACCATTGCTTTTTATGTGGCACTGGCACAGGTGCTTTTTACATGGCACCAGGGTGGGTGATTTTTGTGTGGTACATGCATAGGTGCATTTTACATGGCACTGACATGGGTGCACATTATGTGACACTGGCGCGAGTGCTTTTTATGTGGCACCATCGTGGGTGCTTTTTATGTGGCACCAGCACTTATGCTTTCTTCAAATGAAACCACATCCAGTTGTGCTTCTCTTTATAGTAAAATGAGATAACCTAATAAAATATGATACATTACTGTATTGAAATATCTTATAAAACCTATACCAATGTTCCTAAGCATGGAAAAAGAAAAACATGAATTATTCTATGGTATAATCCAGTATATAGTCTAAATGTCTATATCTATAATGCTAATGACTTCTTAAATGTAATTTCTTTCTGATTTTCGATATATCATAGATATCATTCTTTTTAATCTAGATTCATTTAAGGTAAATGTTTCATGCAAAACTTGTCACCTTCACTAATAATTTGAATTTAGAAATTTATCTAGCAATGTATTATCTGAACAAGTTGTCTACTTAATTTAACTGTCTATTGAAATCTGTAATCTAATGCATTAACATCCAAATCAGTAGTAACGTTGCTCCACAGCACTTCTATCATCCTGACAAAGAACTGCTTTAAAACAAGTTTTTATGAACATAGCCATACATTTAAGAAATCTGGAAAGAAATTTATCACAGGATTATCTAAACATGCCTATTAAAAAAACATATTGATGGCATTTAAAACCCAATAGCTAATCCTCAGTTATGTTATACTTTATGCAAGTGATCATTTTCATTCAAATCTGTGCTGAAAGTTTTGTTTAGATGATAAATTATTGATACTATATTGATTTCAAATTTTGGCACAAGGCCAGCAAGTTCGGAGGAGGAGGTAAGTCGATTAAATAAGTACTCAATTAGTACTTATTTTATTGACCCTGAAAGGATGGAAGGCAAAGTTGAACTCAGAACTCAGATACACAAATACACACATAAAACTTGTGTTATCCTTGGTCTAAAACGACCGAATATGCCAGCATATAAGATGCTCTTTTTTTATTCGTAAATGTAACAAAAATTTAGTCATGCATCTAATGTAACCATATTATGAATTCTATACCATGTGTATGTTGAAACATATCAAATTTGTTTTTTCCACAAAACATACGTGTAAAGTAGGGGTGCATCTTATGCAAGAATGTGTTTTATACATAGGCAGATGTGATACATCTATCAATATATCTATATTTTTGTCTGTCTGTCTGTCTGTCTGTCTATCTGTCTATCTATCTATCTATCTATCTATCTGTCTGTCTCCCTATACATACATACATACATATACACACACACATACACATACACACATACATCATGCATGCACATGTGCATGCTCACACACAATTTTTTAATTAATAGAACTACTTTTGAATAGGAACAATACGATTTTTAGCAATATAAAAGATTTTATCATAGTAAATTAACAGAATATTTTTGAAAAACCAGCTGAGATGAGGTATAGATTCCAAAATGTAAGATACACATAAACTAATAATATAAAGCATCTAGTCTGGTACTTAACTATACATGAATACTTGCTGCCTGTTCCCTTGCGTTGTAATTAATAACAGCAGATTAACTTGAGTCACTAAATAAATATTCTAAACTTGTATAATTAAGTAAGGAAATTAGGACAGAGAGAGAGTGTGGAAAACAATTTTATGTGTGGATATGTTAATGCATGTACATATATATGTATGTGTATATATATGTGTGTGTGTGTGTGTGTATGTGTTGTGTGTGTGTATGTATGTGTGTATATATATATACTTTTACTCTTTTAGTTGTTTCAGTCATTTGACTGTGGCCATGCTGGAGCACCACCTTGTAAACCTGGTATTGATTCTATCGATCTTTTTTGCTGAACTGCTAAGTTACAGGGACATAAACACACCAACATTGGTTGTCAAGCGATAGCAGGGGGGGGGGACAGACAAACACAGACACACATAAATACATATATATATATATATATATATATATATATATATATATATATACAACAGGCTTCTTTCAGTTTCTGTCTACCAAATCTACTCACAAGGCTTTGGTCGGCCCAAGGTTATAGTAGAAGACACTTGCCCAAAGTGCTACGCAGTAGGACTGAACCCAGAACTATGTGGTTGGGAAGCAAGCTTCTTACCACACAGCCACACCTGCACCTCAATCATATCGAAATCAAAATGGAAATTGCAGTTGTGGCCAATGCCAGCGTGCGTATGTGTGTGTGTCTTTATTTCAGCAAGATCTATAGAGTGACACAAAAGTTGAGTTTCCGGCATACCTATGAGTCACTCTGTAATTGCTACTAATGAAAGTATAAAAATATTTATAATGAATACATACTAATGTTTTGAGTTCTATTTTTCATGTTTGTATTACCACACCTATCATTATCATCATTTAACATCCGCTTTCCATGCTAGCATGGGTTGGACGATTTGACAGGGGACTGGCGAACCAGATGGCTACACCAGACTCCAATCTGATCTGGCAGAGTTTCTACAGCTGGATGCCCTTCCTAATGCCAACCACTCTGAGAATGTAGTGGGTGCTTTCTACATGCCACCGACATGAGGGCCAGTCCGGCGGTACTGACAATGGCCATGCTCAAATGGTGACTTTTACGTGCCACCTGCACAGGAGTCAGTCCAATGTATTGTTCACATGCCACCAGCATGAGTGCCAGTAAGGTGAAGCTGGAAACGATCACGCTCAAACGGTGCTTTTTACGTGCCACTGGCATGGAAGTGAGACCGCTGCTCTGGATGGTGCTGTTAGTGCTCCACTGGCACAAATCCCAGTCATCAAATTTGGTTCAGTTTCAATCTCACATGCCCCAACAGGTCTTCGCAAGCTGAGTTTAGTGTCCAATGAAGGAAGGTTGGCATGGGTGCCAGTCAACGAATTTGGTTCAATTTTCGATTTCAATTTCACTTGCTTCAACAGGTCTTCACAAGCAGGGTTTTGTGTCCAAAGAAGGAAAGGAACCTATATACATACATAATTACATACATACATACATACATACATACATACATGCATATGCATGCAGACATAAAGAGATGCCAAGAGTGAAAAGGAAAGTAAGATATAGACAGACAGATAGAAACTGAGAGGTGGGGAAAGAGATAGTATGAGTGAGAGAAATTTGTAGAGTCTCCTCAAAAGGTGAACTAAGCCCTCTTAAAACAACACACCACCTACTGACAATGACAGTTGGATAATACAAACACAAAACAAACAGAAACGCAGACGGGTGTTTGACACAATTTTCTTAATTATACACTCATTATACAATATCAAATTAAATTGGTGTCAGTGATGGATCAACCACGTGCTTGCTCAAATTGCTAGAAATGACAGCCTAATCTCTTTCAGATTACACTCTACCATCTTGAGGAAATGAGTCAAAATACATTGCATGAGTTTAGTTCTAGAAAAACCGTGTTTGAGTAAAAAGAAGAAAAAATGGTTTGTTATGCTTGGAATGTCTTCATTATAGAAGCAGAGTACTTTGGCCAAGGGGAAATATTACCTTGCTTAGAAACAGGTGAGGATTGGTGAAAGGAAAGGGTTTCCAGCCATTGGAAATCTGCCCCAACAAATTCTAAATAACCCATGCAAGCATGGAAAAGTGAATGTTAAGAAAATGATGATGATGATGAGCTTTCAAGTCGAGATGAAGCATCATCATCGTCATTGTCATCATCATTTACTATTCTTCTTCCATGCTGGTATGGATTGAACAGTCTGACGGAATCTGATGTGCCCAAGGACTGCATCCTGCTCCAGTGTATGTCTTGGCATGGTTTCTATGGCTGGATACTCTTCCTAATCCCAAGCACTTTACAGTATAAACTACTGGGTGCTTTTTTGTGATACCAGCACTAGTTACATCATTGTATAGCTTGCAAGACTATGAGTCTTGAGGGTGTAACTCTATGTCAGAGGAGGGATAAAAGTATGAGAGAAGGGGTCAGAGCAGAACCAGTTTCTTACTGTGGAGGAACTACATAACTATTGACATTTTAGAAGAGACATTGGGAGTGATCATAGTGCAGTTAGTAAGAGATAAGAATGGTGGTGATGAGGTGTCTGGATGGCCCTTCTACAAGGTGGGTAGAAGAGAGTGGGGAGAGAGGAGTTAGAAACATGCATGTGTGGTGGGGTAGAGATTGCAAGAGTGTATGGAGAAGTGAGAGGTAAGGAATGAGTGAGAGGATCAGTGGTATGCAACAAGTGTAAAGATTGAATAGGGCTGAATGGTGTATGTTGTGAATGGTGGATAAGGGGTGAGGGATGACCAAGAATGTTTCTTAATATGTAATCGTTTCTACTTTGGCACAAAATCTAAATTTTGGGTGAGGGGCCTCAGCCTCAGTGCTCAATGGTACTTATTTGGTTGGCCCTGAAAGAAGGAAAAGTAAAGTCAACTGCAGCAGAATTTGAACTCAGAACATAAAAATGGACAAAATGTCACTAAGCATTTTTGTCTGGCATGCTAAAGATTCTGCCAGCTCAATACCAATGGATCAAACAGATTAATGTAGAATTAGTTTATCACTAAAGTACTGAAGTGTATAGAAGTGAAATATAAAAAGAAACAAAGAACCGGTACTCAAATTCACTTGTATCGTATTCTACCTACATGCCAACCATCCATGGTGTTGAATCATCATTCCACTCAAAAGGTTTAAGGTAGTTGCCCTCCAGGGTAGCGAATGCATAAATGATGTGGGTACATAATTGAGGATCAATATTTTCAGGCAGAAACTTGGCTGGTACTTCTCTGTACTGACTCCAGTTGGTGTAATAGCAGACTCGGCGAAAGCTCTGGTTGGCATCTGAAATATATAGAAGCATTTAAATATTTAATGATTGCGTGATATAAATGTGAAAACTTATTGTATTATAAATATGTTCACAAATAGCAAAATAGCACAGGCACACAGTACCACACAAAGGGACTGAACCTGGAACCATGTGGTTGGGAAGCAAACTTCTTACTGCACAATCACACCTGTGCCTAATATATATATATATATAATAATCGATGACTCGGCAGCAAGGGGGAAGCCAACTAACACCTATTAAGGCTATAAATTCTGAAATGTACCCCTCCCTTTGTGTCATGGTGTTGCTCCCCTCCCATTGTACCACTTGAATGTAGGAGCATTCCGTCGCTTACGACGACGAGGGTCCCAGCTGATACGATCAACGGAACAGCCTGCTCATGAAATTAATGTGCAAGTGACTGAGCAATCTACAGACACGTGTACCCTTAACGCCTTAACGTAGTTCTCAGGGAGACTCAGCGTGAAACATAGCGTGACAAGGCTGGCCCTTTGAAATGCAAGTACTACTCATTTTTCTGCCAGCTGAGTGGTCTGGAGCAACGGGAAATAAAGTGTTTGCTCAAGGACACAACACGTTGCCGGGAATCGAAATCACGACCTTACGATTGTGAGCCGAATGCCCTAACCACTAAGCCATGCACCTTCACTCACTTGAATGTACATTGTTTTTGGTTAAGCTCATTCTACGGTAAGAGTCAATTGTAGAGTCACTAAATATATATGTGCCCTGAATTTTAAATTATTTTAGATGTCAATGGCTGTAATGAATTGACACCTGTCCCCCAATTGTTACTTATTTATTTGTAATTCACCTATCTCAGAACATGCCCCTCACATATTCTGAAGTATATTATGGACTGTACATTTAATTAAAATGTACATGTCTGAAGAACTCAAGAGCAGATCATATACTCGAATATCATTCTGCCAGTACTTCTGTACCAAGGTTGGTATTCATCTATAATTGTTGTGTATGTATTTTATTCCAGCCTAAACAGGTGCCTCAACTTTAAGTACCTTATTCAACTGAATCTTGTAATATTATATATATATATATATATATATATATATACACACACATGTATGTATGTATGTATATATGTATCTATCTATCTATCTATCTATCTATATATTTATCATAAATATACAGGGATTAGCATTGAGTTGCTTCTCCAACATACTGAAAATTTAGAAATAGCAGTCAAAGAACTACTGATTCTAAACTACAAATTTTTCTCTAAACGGATGGCAATATTTATGGCACACATAGAACAAAAAACCGGAGGGAAAAGCATAAACAAAACAAGTCTTTAGTTATCTATTATTAATTGACGATTCTATAATAATTCTATTATTAATTGACGATTCCCTGCCCTTATTCTTGTATATCTATATATTTATATATTTAATCCTTTATATTGAACACTCAATATTTCATCTATTCAATAAGACACTCAATACTTTATTTCATAGTACCATCCATTTTTATTTTATATCATATATTGTATATATTATATATTGTATATTCCATATTCTATATCCCACATTGGTTTTGCAGGAATATAAATAAAACATAAAAAACAGACAGTGTTGGAACTCTTTTAAACAAAATAATATATTCCTCTATACACAATCATACACCCCCCCTTTTTTTGTATTTATTTTTACTCGCATATATATATATATATATATATATATATATATATATATATATATATATATATATATATATATATATATATATATATATGTATATATATATATATATATATATATATATATACATATATATATATATATATATATACACACACACACACATATACATACACGCACACACATACATATGTATCAGAATTCTTCATTTCTATCCGAGATAAACGACCAGGTAATTGAGATGTATATTGCCTTCACAGTGTTTACCGTTTTACAAAATCAAACTAGAAAACTGGACAAAAAAGAGAACCCAATTGAAAAAATTAAAAAGAAAAAAAACAAAAAGAGAGAAAGAATGGCAGGCTCCCTGACTCCACAGGCCTCTATGGCCTTTCTTGCCACCTGAATGTTGGTCATTCCGCACATCATATGGAGTTGAACCTGATACTCAAGAGGAGCTTGGCCTGGGCAAACAACTCCTCCATCTTGGAACCATCTGGATTGTCCAGATGTGATGGCAAGAGACCTGATGGCCTCACCCTCTTTCCCTGGTTGCAAGGTAGATGCCTTGTCTGGGATGTCACAGTTAGCGGCTCCTTTGCTTCTTCTCACATCCTGGATGCTGCGGTCAGAACAAGATCCACAGCTTCTACAGCTGAGAGAAACAAAATCCTGAAATACCATGATCTGTCAGCCAATTATATTTTCCATCTTGTGGCGTTCAAGATGTTTGGTGGGGTTGGACCACTTACTGCAAGATTCCTGTCTTCACTGGTAACTCACCTTGCAGAGGTAACTGATGAGGCTCGTGAGGGCACTTGGCTGTTCCAGTGCATCAGCCTTGCCATCACTCACGGCAATGCTGCAAGCATGCTGATGTGTCTCAATAGCCATTAGAAAGGTTTCCCATCAACCCTAACTTTTCAATCCAAGGTGGTGAATTGTTTTTTCCTTTTTTCTCTTTCTTCTTTCTCTCTCTTTTTTTTTATATCAGAATATAAAAAAAGTTGGCGAACTGCTACGTTATGGGGATGTAATCAAACCAACATTTGTCGTCAAGAGATGGTGGGGGGACAAACACAGACACACACACACACACAAACATGAAGGGCTTCTTTCAGTTTCCGTCTACCAAATCCACTCACAAGGTTTTGATTGGTCTGAGGCTATAATAGAAGACACTTGCCCAAAGTGCCACACAGTGGGACGGAACCCGGAACCATGTGGTTGGGAAGCATATATATATACATACATACATATATATACATATATAATTAAAAGGGTAAGCAAATGTTTGCTGATCCCTTAATTATGTATATATATATATATATATATATATATATATATATATATATATATATATATATATATATATATATATCAAAACATAAGGATAGAGTTTCCATCCAGCATTTCCATTTACAGGACATTGAACTTCTCATAACCCGGCACAAAGCTATCCCTTTCTCTCCTTCAATACCCCACTAACATCTCAAAGGATCTTTGTCTTGCAAGTTACTTGGTGACTTCACCAGTCCTGGAGCCAGGTAGAAAGCATCCAGTCTACTCTATAAAGTGGTTGGGGTTAAGAAAGGCATCCAGCCATACAAAGACCATGCCAAAACAGACAATGGAGCCTGGTGCAGTCCTATGGTTAGCCAGCTCTTGTCAATCTGATCGACCCATGTCAGTGTAGAAAGTAGACATTAAATGATGATGATGATGATGATGGTGATGGTGGTGGTGGTGGTGGTGGTGGTGATGATGATGATGATGATGATGATGATGATGATGGTCAGTCAAGTTATCATTTGTTCAAGGTGCCTTGCAGTGGTGCAGTAGTGAGATAAAAAGTGAAAGCTTGAAATGAACTCTGTATCCATCCACACAGCCATATCTGTACCTGATGGTTCATATAAGACTCATAAATGCAATTGAGGTGACATTTAAATATATTGTCATAAGCAGGTGCACACATATTACACATACATATTTTATTAACTATGAAACGAGCCAACATTACAGCTTTTGTGTGATCAGGCAACCTGCAAGAAATTGCAGCCAAATCTACTTCAAATTGTACCCTATCATTCTAAAATCAGCAAGGATACATTAAATATTATAGTCTAAGGTATATTATGCCTATAAAAATAAAAAAACACCAGCTGGTTGCAGTGGGAATGTCTTCGATCATAGCAGGTTAATTTAATTAGGGTTGACTTGGGATGAAGCAAAACGACCTGGGCATTATTGTTGACAGCAATTTGCATTGGACAAAACATGTTGCTAAAATTGCCAAGAAGGCTGAGAATGTTTTGGCATCACTTACCAAGTCCTTTGTGAGCCGCTCTCCGGCTATCTATCTGAGGCTTTATATAGCTATGGTGTGGCCTCACCTGGAATTTGCGTCTCCGGTCTGGAACCCCTATCTTGCCAAGGATATTAATTGTCTGGAAACCATTCGGTGAGGTGCAACCAAGAGAATACCCTCCATCAGGCATTTGCCATATTCTGAATGCCTTACTTCCCTAGGTATGGATACATTGAAACTCTGACATCTGGCAGCTGGCTTGGCAGGTGTCTATAAAATTATTAACCATCTTACTAACAATAACTCTGAGCACCTTTTCAAATTCCACCTGTCTAACACCCGTGGACATGTTTACAAAGTCAGAAAACAGCACAGCTCCCATGACTTTCAGAAACACTTTTTCACGCTAAGAGTTGCTGAAGTATGGAACAAACTGCCAGCATCAGTTGTTAGTTGTCGGAGCACTGCATCCTTCAAAACTTCCATGCTTCCTGAGATTCACCAACACTACACCTGATTTTCTCCCCTCCATACACACGCAAGCATGTATCTGACTCATACACTGTTCACTTTCCAGACATATATGCAATACTACATATGCTTTATGTGCACTTTTGACAAGTTGTAGTGCACCTGAGCATTGTATACAATGATTTCATTATTATTATTAACAGCTTTACAGGAAATAAAGCCGTGTAAGCATTATCATGCTGTACATTTATGATAACAAAATGAGGTCTTAAATGATTTATATAACCACACAGCAATCTACAAAACAATTTGTGTGTGTATGTGTGTGTGTGAGTGAGTGAGTGGGTGTGTGTGTGTGTGATGTTATCTGCATTTTGAGTGAGTTTGAGTAGTAAGGAAATAAAATTCAGTGAATTGATATGTTATGAAGTGCCAGTTGGCACTTATAGATTGTTGAATAACGATTTATGGAAACCCACTCTTTTCTTTTCACTAATCTATGTTTCATACATACGCTAACATACACATTCATGTGTGTGTGTGTGTGTGTGTGTGTGTGTGTGTGTGAGTATATTTCTCTATTAATCTACCTGTGTATGTGTGTGTGAAAGGGAGACTCTGTATGTATGGTACTTATGTGAGAGAGAATATACCGCTTCCTCTGCGTCTCTGTCTGTTTGTTTGTCTGTCTGTCTGTCTATCTCTGTCTAGTTGTTTGTTAGTTCTGTCAGTATGTCTATCTGTATATATATATATATATATATATATATATATATATGTATGTATGTATGTATGTATGTGTGTGTGTGTGTGTGTATATATATATATATATATATATATATATATATATATAGGTGAGAAAGTTGGTATGTGAAAGCACGTGGTTGGATGTATAAAAGATAATAAGAGTGAAAAAACTACAGAAGGCTTGTGTTACATGGTTAAAGTATATATTTAAATTATGTCAGAAAAATGTTAGAAAAATGTTAGAAAAATGTTATAAAATCTTTTTGGTATATAAACATTGTATTTTGACCAAAAAGATTTTATAACATTTTTCTAACATTTTTCTAACATTTTTTTAACATTTTTCTGACATAATTTAAATATATACTTTAACCATGTAACACAAGCCTTCTGTAGTTTTTTCACTCTTATTATCTTATATATATATATATATATATATATATATATATATATATTACAATTAAAAGGGTAAAGGTTTATCAATTTATTAATTTATTAATAAATCAACAATTAATAATTTTTACCAAGCCCTTCGGTATGTAAACACCATTATCGGTGGAGAACTTATTTAAAAGTTCTTATACATTTATAAACATAATTAAGGGATCAGCAAACATTTGCTTCACCACATACCGAAGTTCAGAAATAGCAGTAATGCTATCTATTGGAGTCTCAGCTTTTTTAGCTGCTATTTCTGAACTTCGGTATGTGGTGAAGCAAATGTTTGCTGATCCCTTAATTATGTGTATATATATATATATAGGTATAAAAAAAATAAAAGGGAAAAAATTCAGATTTTTTCCTTTGATCTTTTTTGTACCTGTCTGACATCTCAGGTTCAACTTGAGTACTTCTAAGCAATCTATATATTTCATAAAAAAATATAAGTATATATATATATATATATATATATATATATATATATATATATATATACAGACAGACAGACAGTTTATATGAATACTTGGTATGTAGCCCGGTGCACCAATGACAATGAGAACAAATAAAAGTCTATATCAGTGGTTCTCAACCACATTTTTTTTTTCTTTGGGCCCCTTTGATTCTTATTTTACTCTACTAGACTCCCTATAGCCAAGCAATGTTTAAAAAATTCTATTATATTCTTAAGATTATTAGGAACTGTAATATTATTAGAAACTGTAATAAAAAATTATCAAACTATTTTGTATATTATAGAAGTATAACCAATTGCACATAAATCTTGATAACGAAATCTTATACGGAGCCCCAAGGGTCACATGGACCCTACTTAAGAACCACTAGTCTGTATCCTGGATATAAGAGCTGTAGGTTTCTCATCATTTCTACACAGATGTTTTTCTTTCCCCAAAATTTTGAAGTGATATTCACATCCATTAGACAGCTGATCTCTACAACAGTGAACAACTTTTGTTCCCTGTCTTATACAATCATATTTGGTCTGCTGTACTTACAACATCAGGTTGCAGTTTTTATTGGAATGTTCGACCAGTTTTCTTTGTTCATAAAGATGTAGATATTTTCTAGTTCTGGTGTGCCTTTGCTATGGCCATCAGGACAATCTTCCCTGTGTATAGTATTGTAGACTGTCTTAGCACCAATGTCAAGTCTCATGGGAAGGTAGTATCTTGCAGACAATTTTGGACAGATACTGATGATACTGATGATATCTTCCACACTTGTATGGCTCAATTGACATGTTCTTTCACCTCTTGGAGAGTTAGACGCATATGTATGTATGTATGTATGTATGTATGTACGTATGTATGTATGTATGTATGTACGTATGTATGTACATATGTATGTATGCATGCATGCATGCATGTCATATTTTTGTATGTATGTGGCTGGCTACCTACCTATCTGTCTGTCTGTCTGTTTATCTGTCTGCTTGTCAATTTGCATGAACAAACATGTATATGGAGAACGTTCATACACACACACACACACACACACACACACACACACACACACACACACACACACATCAAATTCCTCCAAACTGTGACAGTCTTTGAGTGTGTCTCTAGTGAGAGTGACATCATGCCACCCAACATATTTGAACAGGGTCTTAGGCTCAATTCAAACAGCTACTGTATGTGAAGCCCTGGCTGCAGAGGGTTGCTGCTGGAAGGCCATATGTGTGCAACAAGATTCGGCTCCTTGCCATACTACTGAAAAGAATCAGAAGTGGCTGTAGAATTTCTGTGACTTTACCAACCCCAACTTCTGGCATCCTAATTCTCCTCCAACTGTAATCCCATGGATTACTATGTATGGAGTGTCATTGAGAAAGACATAACTGCTCTGCTTACAACACCAAGCCTTGGCTGGTAGCCAAGATCAAGGAGGTGTTTGATGATCTTTCCAGGGACGTAGTGAGAAACACATGCACCAGATTCCAGAGCTCTCTTGAGGTCACCATGGAAGCTGAGGATGGCTACTTTGAGTAAACTGTTAACTCCCAGCCATATTTGATATTTTTCAACTTGATATTTTTGATATTTGATAGATTTCAATTTTTTTTTTATAGTTGTGTAGTTAAGAATGTTATTTCATAACCGCAAAGCTTCTCAACACTACTAAAAGCATTTAGCTGGCATATCAAGCTGGCATTATTAAAAAATAATACATTTCATTGTTACCAAGGTCCCAATGAAAGGGGAAAATATTTACTTTGCCAAAAAAGTAGATGGTTTCAAGATTGAACAGTAAGAGTATTTTCCTACAAAATGAGGCTATTATGGGATAGAAATAAAACAATGTCTAATAGAGTGCTGGTTAGATATTATAAAACATCTTGAATAGCGCTGTCATTATTGAAGTTTGATCCAAAATACTTTAGTTAAAATCCTAACATAAACAAAGCATAGCAGTTAACTACTCAGGTATATCAAATGTTTATGAAAGTTAGAATGATTACATATTCTTTTCTGTGAAAGAATAGTTCCTTTTCATTGCATATCATTTTGTTGTGGTTGTGTCAAGGATGTAAAACTCAGTGAATAGACATACATTGTACAGATGAATACTTACAGAGAAGTATCCATTAACGAGATGTGAGTTAGCAATGAGTTCAGTGACAAATTTACCATGCAGTTAGGGTTCCATGGAGCAGGCATTAGAAAACCTTGTCATACATAGACTATACAAGTAAAATATGATCCTCCAACTCATCTATGAGGGCAAATATGATTCTAAATAAGAACTAACTTGGATGTGACAACCTGTCCAACTGTACTAACAGGGAAAGCAGATATAAAATAATATATCTGAAAGTGTAGCTGCTAGTATAAGAATAGCCTGGGCAAAGTTTAGAGAGCTCTTACCCCTGCTGGCGACAAAGGGACTCTCACTCAGAGTAAAAGGCAGACTGTATGACGCATGCATACGAACAACCATGCTACATGGCAGTGAAACATGGGCTGTAACTGCTGAGGACATACGTAAGCTCGCAAGGAATGAAGCCAGTATGCTCCGTTGGATGTGTAATGTCAATGTGAATACCCGTCAGAGTGTAAGTATCTTGAGAGAAAAGCTGAACATTAGAAGCATCAGTTGTGGCGTGCAAGAGAGACGATTGCGCTGGTATGGACATGTGGTGAGAATGGAGGAGGATAGCTGCTTGAAAAAGTGCCACACCCTAACAGTTGAGGGAACCCGTGGAAGAGGTAGGCCCAGGAAGACCTGGGCTGAGGTGGTGAGGCAAGACCTTCGTACATTGGGCCTCACCGAGGCGATGACTACTGACCGAGACCTTTGGAAATGTGCTGTGCGTGAGAAGACCCGGCAAGCCAAGTAAGATCGTTGCCAGTGCCCCTGGACTGGTTCTTGTGCGGGTGGCACATGAGACATGAGATGCACCATTTTGAGCGTGGCCGTTGCCAGTACCGCCTGACTGGCTCCTGTAGGATTTTCGAGGGAGATCGTTGCCAGTGCCCCTGGACTGGCTTGTGCGGGCGGCACATAAAAGACACCATTTCGAGCGTGGCCGTTTTCGTGCGGGTGACACGTAAAAGCACCCACTACACTCTCTGAGTGGTTGGCGTTAGGAAGGGCATCCAGGTGTAGAAACTCTGCCAAATCAGACTGGAGCCTGGTGTTGCCATCCGGTTTCAGCAGCCCTCAGTCAAATCGTCCAACCCATGCTAGCATGGAAAGCGGACGTTAAACGATGATGATGATGATATATATATATATATATATATATATATATATATATATATAATGTTAATGCTTGATTTTATGTTCACTTATGACATAAACAATTTTACATAAATCTAATGGATAACTGTATACTTTTGTAGACTATGAATTTTTTATTCTTAAACAAGAAGGTTGTTAACTGTATCGTCAAAGTTTAAGCCTGTTAAGCCATCATCAGAAGATGGTTTAAGTGGCTGAAACTTTGAAGTCACTGTCAACAACATTTTTGTTTACGAATAAGAAATATTTATATATGAATATGTGTGTGTGTGTACTTTTATTAAAGCTGAAAAAAATCTTCACAAACTGTTTTTCAGAGGTTATGTGACTATTTGTCAAACAGCTGTGATCATACTAAAAGGCTTTTTAGAATGATCACAAACATCTGATGAATGGTAACAGTTTGTGAAAATCTTTTCAGCTTTAATAAAGTATATACACATTCCAGAATGTTGTTAATGACTTTCAAGTTTTAGACAATTAAGCCATCATCTGATGATGGCTTGTACCATTTTCCTCCACCTTGTTTTGCATTTATGTGATTTTATATATATATATATACATATATATATATAAAATCTATTGGTTTCCTAATAAGAAACCATTAATATTATATATGGAAATGTGCTGTGCGTGAGAAGACCCGGCAAGCCAAGTAAGATCGTTGCCAGTGCCCCTGGACTGGTTCTTGTGCGGGTGGCACATGAGATGCACCATTTTGAGCGTGGCCGTTGCCAGTACCGCCTGACTGGCTCCCGTAGGATTTTCGAGCGAGATCGTTGCCAGTGCCCCTGGACTGGCTTGTGCGGGTGGCACATAAAAGACACCATTTCGAGCGTGGCTGTTTTCGTGCGGGTGACACGTAAAAGCACCCACTACACTCTCTGAGTGGTTGGCGTTAGGAAGGGCATCCAGCTGTAGAAACTCTGCCAAATTAGACTGGAGCCTGGTGTTGCCACCCGGTTTCACCAGTCCTCAGTCAAATCGTCCAACCCATGCTAGCATGGAAAGCGGACGTTAAACGATGATGATGATGATGATGATGATATATATATATATATGTATATGTATGTATGTACTTTAAGTTCGTTTACGGGAAACATTTTTGAGTACATACATAAAAGCTCCTATAATATGTTGGGTACAGCCTAGTGATTCCAACTTGTAACAGCAGTTTTATGGGATTGTGGTGAGCTATGCCAATATAAGATCTTAAGACAAGAAGATAAGGACTTCTAAACACTAATTGCTTTAATGGCGGGGATGTAAACTGTGATGTCATTCATTGTAAGCATGTGAATTATTATTTTGTATCTTCTTCTCTTATATATATATATATATATATATATATAATATTAGGGATAAAATCCAAAATTACAGGTAAAAACTCAATTATATGTGACAGTGGATTTTCATCGATGAGTTCATGAACCTTGGCTCTTTTCCCTAAAACTATGTATGTATATATATATATAGGTGCAGGCACAGCTGTGTGGTAAGAAGTTTGCATCTCAACTACATGGTTCTGGGTTCAGTCCCACTATGTGGCACCTTGGGCAAGTGTCTTCTCCTATATCCTTAGACTGACCAAAGAGGTGCATGGCTTAATGGTTAAGGTATTGGACTCATGATTGGAAAGTTGTGGTTTTGAATCCTGGATCAAGCAATGCATTGTGTTCTTGAGCAAGATACTTCATTTCATGTTGCTCCAGTCCACTCAGTTGGTAAAAATGAGTATTGCTGTGACAGACTATCATCTTGTCCAGGAGGGAAGATATATGCCACAAAAACTGGAAATCTGGCCTTATGAGTCTATATGGCCCAGGAAGGAGCAATACATGCATACATCAATTTAAATGCAGGGCTGCATTTAAATTGATGTAATGATTGCGCTGTTCACTTAAATGGAGTCACTTGGGACAGTTGTACTGCATCACTTCTTGATATCCTGGTGCTTATTTTGATTTTATTCACCATACTTCGAGCTGTGCAGATAATACCGGACTCACTTGGTGCTTCAACTCAAGTACCTAATTCAACTAAATCTGAATTATTTCTACATATATATGTGTATACATACATATGTATATATATATATATATATATATATATATATATATATATATATATATATATATATATATATATATATATATATATACATATGTGTGTGTGTGTGTGTGTGTGTGTGTGCATGCATGTGTGCATTTGTATGTTGGTTTGCATTAGCATTCTACAAAAGTTGCAATGAGTTGTTATTCAGCTTTTTCTGTTAACAATTTATCTGTTTGCTTTGCAACATCACAGATGTATAAAATAAGGGATTTGCATGAAAAAAGATAAAAGTTAGTGACAGCAAAGGCATCCAGCTGTAAAAAGAATGTCTCAATAATATATTTGTCTAACCCATGAAAGTATGAAAGAATAGATATAAAACAAATGAGTGATGTATGTGTGTGTGCATATAAAAGGTGTAAGTTACTTACCTACAACGTATAATGCCAGTAAAGATAGCAATAAGCTGCCTAATACTTGAAGTAACATCATGATATTGCTGGAGATCTGGAAAAATTAACAAGTAGGATGGATTCTCTGTTACTTATTAGTGCTGTTTATCTAATCATATTGATGGGAAAGTACAGCTGAATCACAAAAGCAAAGGCAGACAGACAGGTAGAGAGAGAGAGGGGGGGAGAGGGAGAGAGAGATTTGGGGTAGTAGATAAGGCAAAGTGTGTGAAAGTAAAGAGAGGACAGAACAAAAAGAAATAAAAAAAACTTTAGCAAAACAAAGACAAACAGCACATCTACATGCATATATACGCATACACACACACACACGAATGCATGTAGACATGCTTACACACAAACAAACACAAAGGATGAGATAAATGAGGCCAAACATTAATTAGATTAAGACAAGAGGGGAAGAACTTCTAAACACTAATTGCTTTAATGGGGGGGATTTAAACCTTGTGATGTCATTCATTGTGAGCATGTGAGCTTTAATTTTGTTTCTTCTTATTATTAATTATCATCATCATTGTAATCATCATCATCATTGAAATAGATTAATTAAAAAATATAAAAATTAGAGAAATCTTTTTTTATTGAATTATTGTTCTTCATTATCATCATCCTTCTCCTCCTCTTCCAATGTCTGTCTTCTGTGCTGGCATGGGTTGGATGGTTTGATAGTAGCTGGCAAGCCAGAGCACTGTACTAAACTCTGTTGGTTGATTTGGCATGGTTTCTATGGTTGGATGCCCGTCCTAATGCCAGTCACTTTACAGAGTGTACTGGGTGCTTTTTATGTGACACCAGCACTGGTGAGGACACCAAGTAAATTGCAAGTCAAGACAAAGTCCCTCAACTGAGAGGGAGAAATGGCAATAAATGTGGTGGCTTTGTGTCAAGTAATGAGAAGTTAAAGTAAGATAGTGGGGCAGAAGAGGTGCAATGGTTACTCCAGTTAGAGAGAGACAGAGAGAGAGAAAGAGAGGGAGAGAGAGGGGAAAAGAGAGAGAGGATGGTGATGGCTATGGGCCAGATCATACTCTCATACTCTCAAGATACAAGGCAGTGAATGTAAATGGAGTGGTAGTGGATTGGGCAAAGTGTGTGACCAGGGAGTTCATGAGAGGGAAAAGGGGTAAGAGGAGGCAAAAAGGAATGCAATGAGTGGAGAAACACAAGTATATAGAGGAGCAACAGACTTGCAATGATACAGTTGACAGTCGGGAGAACAGAAGAGAAGGATGACAGAGTGCTGTTGGGCTTCAACATTGTGGTCAATACTCACAAGTTTGTCATTACAAAGTCTACACTTTGTGTCTACCTCATTGTGTGTGACATTAGCTTGATAGTTCCATGTGAGGGGACTCTGGTCTTGTGCTATTAGGATGAATCCTTCTGTTTCGGCTTTCAAACCAATACTCTGCAACCACTGATGGGTTCTTCTTATATCTACATCAGCTTTCCTAGCCTGTTTAGGGCATTGCACATGCAATGGTTTTTCTTTCTACAGTCTTCCTATTTCTTTCAAACTTTCCTGTTTGACTTTTGTTTTACATTCTTTTGTTGCCTTAGTGGGTGGTGTGTCCTCCTTATCATCAACATAAACAGGCAGGTTAAGCTCTTGTCTGTTTTTATATGCCTCATTTGAGATTGAGTACAGTTTTCTTAATCTGTTCACGCTGCCTTGCCAGCTGTATCATCCAGTCGGTGTTATTTTGAATGTACACTTGAAGTCATATCGTGGTTGTTTATTATTATTATTATTATTATTATTATTATTATTATTATTATTGTTCAGTAGTTTTATTTTTATAATGTGCTTTCACTTCACTACCGAGCACAGCTCTGTGCGCCTTGGGTATGCGTTGTGGTTTGCTGTGGTGCTCTTATGTTTACTGTATTGAAAGTGTTTTGCGTAGAATGTGTGCAGTACCCAGTAGTGCAATTTTCTGTATGTTATATATATTTGTAAGTCCTGGTGTTTTTGTTATGTATTTGTCTGAATATTTTTTTATTATACCTAAGGCACCTACTATGATAGGAATTGTTTCTGTTTTTAGATTCCACATTCGAGTTATCTCTATTTCCAGGTCTTTGTATTTTGAAAGTTTTTCCATTTCTTTTAGAGAAACGTTGTCATCTGCTGATATTGATACATCAATTAGAAAGCATTTTTTTTCTTCATGATCTTTGACAACTACATCTGGTCTATTTGCCTTAATTTCTCTATCTGTGTGTATTGGCATATCCCAGAGTATGGTTGCTTTCTCATTTTCTGTAATATTTTCTGGCGTGTGTTTATACCATCTTTTTTCTGTGGTTATTCCATAGTGTTGGCATAGCTTCCAGTGTATATAGGTCCCAGCTCTGTCGTGTCTGTGAATATATTCCTTCTTAGCCAGGACTGGGCAGCCAGAGATAATATGATTTATTGTTTCTTGTCGATCTCCACATATTCTACAGTTACTTGATATGTTTCTTTTCATTATGTGTTTTTGGTAATTTCTGGTGGGGAGGCTTTGGTCTTGTGCAGCAATTAAAAATCCTTCAGTCTCTGCTTTGAGTCCTGAGCTTCTCAACCATTGCTGGGATTTTTCTCTGTCTATTTCTTTTGCATTTAGTTTAGCCCAGTATTTACCATGTAGGGGCTTTTCTTGCCATCGTTTTATCATGGTCCATTGCTGTTCTAGTTTTAGTTTGGATTTCATTTGTTTTATAGCTTTTGTTGTTTCTTCTTCGTATTTGTTAGGTAGATTGATTTCTTGTTTGTATTTGTCAGCTTCCTTAAATACTGAAAACAGTTTTTTGTTTTGCTCGTGTTTTGTAGCGATTTGTATTAGTTTTCCTTGCTTCTAGAGTAGGTATTTTTGCAGTCCTATGGTGGCTATTTTATAATAGTTTTCTAGGTGTATAAGACCCCTGCCACCTTCTGTGCGTTGTATATATAGCCTTTCTATGTCAGATTTTGGGTGGTGCATCCTATATCCTGTCATTATTTTTCTTGTTTTCCTGTCTATTTTAGATAGTTCGTTTACTGTCCAGTTAAGGATGTTGTAGCTGTAGCTTATAACTGGGACAGCTAAAGTGTTGATACCCATTATCTTGTTTTTAGCATTGAGCTCTGTTTTTAGTATTGATCTAACTCGTCTATAGTATTATTATTATTATTATTATTATTATTATTATTGCTATTATTATGATTATTAAGGTGGTGAGCTGGCAGAATTGTTAGCGCTCAGGGTGAAATGGTTAGTGGTATATCGTCTGCTGTTATGTTCTGAGTTCAATTTCCACCTAGGTCAACTTTGCCTTTCATCCTTTCAGAGTTGATTGAATAAGTACCAGTTATGCACTCGGGTTGATGTAATTTGAGGCCTTATGCTTCCAGTAGAAAGGATTATTATTATTATTATTATTATTATTATTATTATTATTATTATTATTGTTAGAGAATCAGAAAAATTTCCCTGCAATTTTCATTCCAGCTCTTTTCATTCTACAAAGGTGATACATACATACATATACATATATATATACATATATATATATATATATATATATAATTATTAATCATAGGGCAGCAAAAGAAATTTTAGAAATTCAATTTACCACCAGTGGTCCAGCGAGAATAAAAAATTAGTCAACAGACTACATATATATTATATATATATAATGAATAATATATATATATATATATATATATATATATATATATGGCATGTAAAAAGCACCATTCAAACATGGTCAATGCCAGTCCTGTCTGACTGGCTTCCGTGCTGGTGGCATGTAAAATACACCCACCACACTCTTGGAATGGTTAGCATTAAGACTGGAATGAAGCGGTAGAAACCTTGCCAAATCAGATTGGAGCCTGGTGCAGCCTCCCAGCTTGCCAGTCCTCAATCAAACCGTTCAACCCATGCCAGCATGGAAAGCGGATATTAAATGATAATGATGATGATAATGATGATGATGATATATGATGGGCTTCTCTCACAAGGCTTTGGTTGGTTGGCTAGGGGCTATGATAGAAGACACTTGTTCAAGGCGCAGCAAAACAATACTGAGCCCAAAAGAATATGGTTAAGAAATAAGCTACTTAGAAACACAGCCTTAAGATAAAACACCATAAATATATATTACATAGAAGTATACTATAAATGAGATCATACTGTAGAAAACACAGCATAAATGCACATAGCATAGCTCTTACTTTGTCACAGCTCTTGGAAAATTCAAATTTTAATAAATCTGATTTTTTTTTACTCAGATCTCAAACTGAGATATGTCACAGCCAAGCTATAATGGCTTCAGAAGATAATTCTTCAGAAGTATTAGAAATGCCTTAAATTGTTTAAAATGTTAAACAAGTTAATCATTTAATAAAGCATAAATTTCTTGTAGGGTTTCTCATTTCTGCATCTTGAAATAGATATATTTTTGAGGGAGACTAATTTAAAACTGGTGATCTCTGAGATATTACAACACTAGAATAAATACATTATAATAGTTTTTAAGGTTTTAATCAGAGTAGAAAATACAGCACTCATGACTCTTTTCAAGATTTGTGACACTAAGTGGACCTTATCCTCAGACATGGGACTGAGGTTGTTTGTTTGCAACAGAATGGACTTTTCTGTTAAAGGCACCCAAGGGCCAACTGGTGGTGCTTAACCGGGCAAGATAGGTGACCTGGACTAACAAAGTGGATTCTTCTGTTAAGGGCAGTTTATTTTCTATTTGAAAATATTCAAACCCTCTTTTATCATATTTCTGGATGGTTAAATCTGGAATGTCTTTGAACATTCATAACTCATTTGTTACCATATTTCTGATGAAATACACTTGATTTTTTTTTTTTATTAATTCTGAAAATAAAAAAGAATTTAGTAAAATAACTTAAACATTATTAAGATGATGTCTAAGACAGCAAGCTGCCTGAATTGTTAGCAAGCCAGGCAAAATGCTAAACAGCATTTCACCTGTGTTTATGTTCTGAGTTCAAATTCTGTTGAGGTCGACTTTGCCTTTCAATGTTTTAGGATCGATAAAATAAGTACCAGTTGATCACTGGGGTTGATGTAATTGACTTACCCCTTCCCCTGAAATTATTGGCCTTGTGCCAAAATTTGAAACCATTATTAAGATGATGTTTGGAACATAAAATAATGACGGAACAATTTAATTTAGATCACTTAAATATAGGAAGTTTGTATCATGTAAGGACAGTCCCAGGAAGGTTGATATCAAAAGGGTTAAATCCCATCCTACCATCATTTGATGATGTAGTCTGGAATTTACTGTGATTTAATAAAAAATCACCGGATGGTCATGATTGGGAAGCCTTTGAACATACAGAACTCTTTTGTTACCATATTTCTGTTGAAACACATTGTTTTTTGTTTCAATTAATTTTGAAAATATAGGAGAATTTATTAAAATGTCTTTGTCATTATTAAGTGGGTGTTTGGAACATAAATTGATTTCAAATTTTGACATAAGGCCAGCAAGTTCGGGGAAATGACCCCAGTATTCAACTGGTACTTATTTTATTGACCTTGAAAGAATGAAAGTTAATGTAAAGATGAATGAAATGCTGCTAAGCACTTTGCTCAGCGTGCTAATGATTCTGCCAGCTCACCGGCCTAGCTTGGAACATAAATTACCATGAAATTTTGATGAAAGGTTTTAATTTAGATCATTTGAAAACAGGAAGTTCGTAGCATGAAACTAGGAATGGTCTCAGGTGGATTGGCATCAAATGAAATGCAAATTACATGGGATAAAACACAGGGAGTTGTTAAAGACTTCTCTGAAAGGCATCGACCTGGGTTGAATGCTTGCAACAAAGTGGACTCCTCTGTTAAAGGCATCCAAGGATCAGGTGATGGTGTTTAACTGGACCAGAAGACAGAATCAAGTTGAATACTTGCAACTGAGCAGACTCCTCTACTAAAGGCACCCAAGAGTTAGGTTGTAAGATTGGATATTTATTTCTAATTGAAAGGAAGAGGATTAAATGTATAATAGAATGATACTTTTATTATAACCCTGGTGTATATGTGGGGATGAATATTACTTCTCAGTATTAATACTTCCTCTGTCACTAATATATATTATATATGTTATACATGCTGGTGTTTTAATCTAAAGCTGTTTCAAGCATGTATATTAATGTTGTTCATAACAGACATAATCCTTAGAGCTCATCCAAGCTTTCAATTTTGCTGCTTTCTTCCCACAAAAGTTCAATATTTGAAAGTATCAAAAAATATAAATGATTAATATTATAGAGTTCCACTCCAAAGTCCAGTCTTTGTTGTGGTGTTGTGGCTTGTGTGTATCAATCACCCTGAGAACTATGTCAGTGAAGTGTAAGCTCCAGGCAGAGCCTCTCATGCTAGGTAGGTCAAAGGTTAGAGGTTAGATGAATATGATTCAACCCTTCCCAGAGGTAAAAATAGGTTTGCATAGGGTCAACACCCCTCCTAGAAAGAAATGCAAAGTTACCAAAGCATTGATGACAATTCAAAACCAACAAGACCTGGGAGAAGACAGCCCACAGTTATCCTTTAGGGGTCAATAAAATAAGTACCAATCAAGAACTGGAGTTGATGTGCTCAACCAGTCCCCTCCCATCAAATTTCAGGCCTCGTGCCTACAGGAGAAACGATTATTATTCGTACTATTATTAGTATTATCAAGGCAGTGAACATCATCTCATCTCATCTAGATTGTCCCATAGGACACTCTAAATGTGTGGATTCATAGGGGTTTTGGTTGTGCATACTATAGGAGTCGCAAGGTGCTGCTCCATGTGGTCCTACAGTTTCCATCCAACTAGGAATATTAGGGCCTCGTCCATTGTCTTGTATTCAAGATCCTCTGCATGATATCCTGCTTGTTCAAAGCCACAAATCTGATCTGTTAGGTCTTGCCGATAATTAAATCCACGCCCTGCTGCTGATGCTTCGATTTATTAAGGTTTTGTCTGTCTCCTATCCTTCAACCTGTCAGGTCTGGTAAGAGCTGCCTGAAGATTTTTCTCCCTCCAGCATAACTCTCCAGGTCAATGGAGCACACAGGCACTTCACCACGACATGGTACTTGTTGAATTGGCTGTTGACTACACAGTAGTTCTGCCCTTTCACGGGTCTTATTTTTCATCCCACAGGGTGTCCAACAATCACCCTCCTCACCAAGCAAGTTTGATGGGGTTGCCAGTTTAGTTGCTGACGACCCTGCAGTGAACAGGAAGAATCATTTCCACATCAGACCAAATGCTTAGCAGCATTTCATCTGTCCTTCCATTCTGAGTTCAAATTCTGCCAGGGTCGACTTTGCCTTTCATTCTTTTAGGGTCAATAAAATAAGTACCAGTTGCATACTGGTGTCAAAAAAAAATCGTTGGATGACCGATGCTCCATAAAACATGAAAGGCTTAAATAAGTAAGTGTTAAAGGGTTAAACATTTTTATGGTTTTTCTACCTAATTCAAAACTTTGCAAGTGTTATCTATACAGATAAATCACAAAACATTCACCTTCAATGTGTTACACATGTGATCAATTTTAACTGGATGCAATGAAAAACAAAATCAAAACATATTCCAACATAGTGGGACAGACATCTGGTGTTTGACAGTAAACTTATCTTATATTTTTAATCAAAGATAAAAATATGCATGTACACTTATTTATATATTTATAATCTTATTTATAAGTCTACTTACAGTTCTATTTTTTAATTATGTTTTTTCTGTTGAATCTTTTTGCTTTTGTCTATGAGAGAAACCAGTTTTCTCATTATTGGTAAAGTTTTAAAGATTAAAATTAAATGACAATTTTATCAACAATTAAACAATAATCTTTGTGCAATAGCGAAAGCTCTTTCATAATGATATATGTATATGTCTTATTTATCTTTTTAAACTAATTAAATGTTTGGAGAGATTTTGTATAAATAACTAACTTTTCCACTGTTATATTGAAAAATATGCAAAGAAATATATATATATATATATATATGTATATATCTCAAGTCATTAAGAATGAAATGTCCGATTTTCTTATGCACCAAGTTTGACAGTCGTTAACTCTAATGTTTTATCCTGACAATTCTTTATTTTACAACATTGAAGAGTTACATCATCATTTTTCGAAATGTGAGTTTTCTCTGGTAAAATGAGAAATCCTGTGATGGACTAGCATCCTATCCAAGTATGGGATATATACCCACTAAATCCAGGAAACATCCTTATAAGCCTGTAGCTCGGGAAGGACCTTTGATCTTTCTTTTCATCTACCTGAGTCTACCCTTGATTCCATGATAGATTTTACTAAATTCTTCATTATTTTGAAATTTAATTGAAACAAAGGCAGTATAATTCACCAGAAATATGTTCACAAAAGGATTAAGCAGACCTATTCTCAAAGGTATCCCAGCCATGACCATCCAGCCATTTTGTATTTAAAATTAGTAAACCCCAGACTACATCATCCAGTGATGGTAGGGTGTGATTTAACCCTTTTCATATCAACCTGACTGAGATCACACCTTGTTTGAATGATACAAACTTCCTGTTTTAAAGTGATCCAAATTAAAATCTCATTCAAAATGTCATGTTAATTCATGCTCCAAACACCTGCTTCTTAATATTTAAGTTATTTTAGTAAATTCTTCTTCAATTTCAAAGTGAATTGAAACAAAGGCAGTGTATTTCAACAGAAATATAATTATAAAACAGTTAAACCAGCAGGACCCTCTTCTTGCCTATACCATATTACACATAAGCTATGTATATGTAGTGTATTCCATATATATAAAAAAGCTTCCTCAGGTTGGCCAATTTTATGTTTAATGCTTATGTTTTTGCTGTAATCCTTGCTCCATCTTTTTCTATATCTGACCTAAAATCAATATTTGTAACCCAGTCAGTCTGCTTATAATACTATATCAATCAATCATTTCATTCAAACTCTAGCTGGCATTTCTTTATTTTCATTCATGTGTCACTCTCTCTTTTTCATTCATTCACTCTGTCTGTCTGTCTGTCTGTCTCTCTCTCTCTCTTTCTCTCTTCTCATCACACACCACATTTTCATACCACACAAGTATCTCTCTTATCTCTTGTAAATTCAAACATTAACACCATCAGCAACCACCGCCGCCACTGTTGCAACTTTGTCTTGTTTCCAAGCAAGATAATATTTCCGATTGACTGGATATATTTTCATGGAAGATTTGAAATGACACCACTTGTGTGATGGTCAAACTTGTTTACAACTGTCATACAAAGTCAAGAATGGGAGAAACAAACACATAAACACACTCACACACACACACACACACACACACACACACACACACTCACACATGCACAACACAACACTCACACATACGCATACAAAATGGGCATCATTTCAGTTTCCATCAACCAAATCCACTCACAAACTGTTGGCTGGCCTAGGGCTATACAAGAGGACACTTGCACAAGGTAGCATCATCCAGGACTGAACTGCAAATCACATGTCTGGGAAGTAAACTTCTTACATTCACAGTGCTACCCACCCCCCACATGCACACACATGCGTGAGTGGGTGTTGGAAAGTTTCTGGCTTTAAGGGTATTGTGAAACACCTGATTGGATGACGAACCTTCTGAGTTCTTTTACAGGGCTTAGAAAAACTGAAGGACTACTGCAGTAAGTGTGGTGTGAATCTAAAAGGGGAATATGTTGAATAAAATCATAATTAACTGATCCATCTGTATTTTCTTTTACCCAAAGTCAGGAACTTTTCATCACCCCACCATACATGGGGTGTTCAGGTTAAATTTGATGATTATTTTAATGTTTCCTTTTATCAAAAACAGTTCAATGTATTGGTGAACAGTCTGTGGTGTTGGAGAGCATAAAGATTAAAGCTGTGGTTGAGAAAAAGTTAGCTGATATGGAGGATTAGAAGACATCTGAATATTGGAAAAGAGTTATTTGTATCACACCAAGTATCAAAATGTGAACATCATGACTGCTGCCCAATGCTCTGTGAACACTGTAAAGATTGTATGATGTGACATGGACATCATGAAAAGACAGTTCACCCAAACTGTGATAGTCTTTGTATGTGTCTCCAGTGAGGACAATATCATGCTACTCCACATCTTTGAAGAGAGATGCAGGCTCAATTTAGACAACTAAGTGAAGCTACTGGAGATTGTGGTCAATCCCTAGCTAGAGAGAGTTGCTGTTGGAAGGCCATATGTGTGGCAGTAGGATTTGGTTCATTGCCATACCTCCAGAAAGAGTCAGAAATGGTTATCAGCAAATTTCTACAACTTCACCAACCCCCAACTTCTATCCTCCTAATTCTCTCAATTGTATTCCCATGGATTACTATGTGTGGGGTTTGGTTGGGAAAGACACCAACTGGTCTGCCTGCAACACTAAGGCTGGCAGCCAACACCAAGATCTTCCCAGGAACACAGTGAGGAATGCATGCACCAGGTCCCAGAGCTGTATTGAGGTTGTGGTGCAAGCCGAGGGCAGCTATTTAAAAAAAAAACTGTTATCTCCCAGTCCTAATCCAGTTGACATTCATTGATTTTTTAAAATAATTTATTTTTAGATAGGATATTATGTTTTCTTTTCTTTTTATGCAAACTGTCAAATTTATCCCCCAAACCTTGTATTTGTATGTGTTATACATACATACATACATATACATACATACATACATACATACATATGTATGTATACATTGCAACACCTGTCCATGTTCGGATTATCCTTACACAGGGGCCATCCGGACTCCCGTTTGCACCATGAACAGGAATTAATCTTCTCTCTTCGCTCCTTTGCACAGCATAGGCTCAACTCTCCTCCCCTCTTCAACTAAACTCCTCCCCTTGCCTCTTTCCCCCTCTCCCCCTCCCTCCTACTTCCTCCCACCCACCTCTCCTTTCTTACTCTGATTCCTACTTCTCTTCACCCCTACTCTCTTCCTCTCTTTCTCTCATACCCACCTTCCCCTTCCCCCTTCATCATCAACCCTCCCTCATAAGCCCACCCTACCCTTACAACCCATCCCTCTCCCACATACCCCACCCTCTGCCTACTCACATACCCCAGCCTAACCCACACCCCACCCATGCTTTCCCCACCTCCCAACACCATCATACCACACCACGCTACACCATGCAACACAACACACCACCACGCACACACCAGCACTGACCAATTCCCATCCCCACATTTTCACACCTTCACGCCTACATACACACACGCATACGTTAAGATCACCAGCATTCTCTCACACACACGCACCTTCGTTTTGAGATCACTACTACTTTATCTCCCCTTCTTCTTAACTCTCCTGTGTGACCCTTCTGTCCAGCATTCACCATGATAGATCGCTGACCACTACACACATTTTTTTCTCTCCTTGTTCTTTTCTGTGGAAGAGCGTAGGCTTGAAACATTAAAGACTTTCTCAATTCCCGAGCGTTATACTAATACATCTATTTGTTTTCAACACCACCTGTCTTCATCTGTTGTTTTTTTGTGAATTCTCCCTATATATATATATGTATACACTTTTACACTTTTACTTGTTTCAGTCTTTTGACTGTGGCCATGCTGGAGCACCGCCTTTAGTTGAGCAAATCGACCCCAGGACTTATTCTTTAGAAGCCTAGTACTTATTCTATCGGTCTCTTTTGCCGAACCGCTAAGTTACGGGTATATAAACACACCAGCATCGGTTGTCAAGCGATGTTGGGGGGACAAACACAGACACACAAACATATACACACATACATACATATATATATACATATATACGACAGGCTTCTTTCAGTTTCCGTCTACCAAATCCACTCACAAGGCTTTGGTCGGCCCAAGGCTATAGTAGAAGACACTTGCCCAAAGTGCCACGCAGTGGGACTGAACCCGGCACCATGTGCTTGGTAAGCAAGCTACTTACCACACAGCCACTCCTACGCCTATGTATGTATATATATATGATAAAAAATTATTAGTTACAGAATAAAAGCATTACATTTGGGTCAACAACTCAACATACAACAGAGACTGTTGTATGTGGAGAGTTGACCCAAATGTAATGCTTTTATTCTGTAACTAATAATTTTTTTATCCCTGTCTCAATTAACTTGAGCACTTCTCTTTGCAGTCCTGTAAAAAACTAATTTCTTTCTTAATAAGAAATGTTTACTATTACCTATATGTGTATATATATATATATTCTCTTATTCTTTATTTGCTTCAGTCATTTGACTGTGGCTATGCTGGAGCACCACTCTTAGTTGACTAAATTGACCCTTGGATTTATTCTTTGTAAGCCTAGTACTTATTCTATTGGTCTCTTTTGCTGAACTGCTAAGTTACAGGGATGTAAATCAGTTGTCAAGTGATGATGGTGGGAGGGGGGACAAACACAGACACACAAACATACATACACACACACATATTTATATATATATATATATATATATATATATATATATATATATGTATATATATACATATACATACATACATACATACACACACACACACATAAACAAACAGGAAACAACTTCTATCTCATTTCAGGGTGAAAAACTAGAGGTAGTCGATAGCTTCCGCTATCTGGGCGACCAAGTTAGTAGTGGGGGTGGGTGCGCTGAAAGTGTAGCTGCTAGAATAAGAATAGCCTGGGAAAAGTTTAGAGAGCTCTTACCCCTGCTGGCGACAAAGGGACTCTCACTCAGAGTAAAAGGCAGACTGTATGACGCATGCGTACGAACAGCCATGCTACATGGCAGTGAAACATGGGCTGTAACTGCTGAGGACATACGTAAGCTCGCAAGGAATGAAGCCAGTATGCTCCGTTGGATGTGTAATGTCAATGTGAATACCCGTCAGAGTGTAAGTATCTTGAGAGAAAAGCTGAACATTAGAAGCATCAGTTGTGGTGTGCAAGAGAGACGATTGCGCTGGTATGGACATGTGGTGAGAATGGAGGAGGATAGCTGCGTGAAAAAGTGCCACACCCTAACAGTTGAGGGAACCCGTGGAAGAGGTAGGCCCAGGAAGACCTGGGCTGAGGTGGTGAGGCAAGACCTTCGTACATTGGGCCTCACCGAGGCGATGACTACTGACC
Source organism: Octopus bimaculoides (assembly GCF_046866305.1). Taxonomy (NCBI): domain Eukaryota; kingdom Metazoa; phylum Mollusca; class Cephalopoda; order Octopoda; family Octopodidae; genus Octopus; species Octopus bimaculoides. The sequence continues at coordinate 18,167,689 of NC_142937.1, forward strand.
GAGACCTTTGGAAATGTGCTGTGCGTGAGAAGACCCGGCAAGCCAAGTAAGATCGTTGCCAGTGCCCCTGGACTGGCTCTTGTGCGGGTAGCACATGAGATGCACCATTTTGAGCGTGACCATTGCCAGTACCGCCTGACTGGCTCCCGTAGGATTTTCGAGTGAGATCGTTGCCAGTGCCCCTGGACTGGCTTGTGCGGGTGGCACATAAAAGACACCATTTCGAGCGTGGCCGTTTTCGTGCGGGTGACACGTAAAAGCACCCACTACACTCTCTGAGTGGTTGGCGTTAGGAAGGGCATCCAGCTGTAGAAACTCTGCCAAATTAGATTGGAGCCTGGTGTTGCCATCCGGTTTCACCAGTCCTCAGTCAAATCGTCCAACCTATGCTAGCATGGAAAGTGGACGTTAAACGATGATGATGATGATGATGATATATATATATATATATATATATATATATATATATATATATAGACACAACAGTCTTCTTTCAGTTTCTGTCTACCAAATCCACTCAAAAGGCTTAGGTCGGCCCGAGGCTATATTAGAAGACACTTTGTCTAAGGTGTCATACAGTGGGACTGAACCTGGAACCATGTGGTTGGTAAGCAAGCTACTTACCACACAGCTACTCCTGCACCAATATATATAATATATATACAAGACAAGGCATAAATAATGGTTATAATGTATTTCTTTAATGTGGTAAATTTAACTTACAGGTGTTTCCAGTTGTCATTATAGGCTTATTATTGATTGGTTTACTCAATCGGCCCATTAATCAGTTGAAAAAAATCTAAACGATATTGTTATCCTGATGTTCTAACAGAGAACTTATGAAATATTTTACCTGGATTGATGATCCCTCACTAATAACTATATATATATATACATAGATACATGTGTGTGTGTGAGAGAGAGAGAGAGAGAGAGAGAGAGAGAGAGAGAGAGAGAGAGAGAGAGAGAGAGAGAGATAGAGAGAGAGAGAGAGAGAGAGAGAGAGAGAGAGAGAGAGAGAGAGAGAGAGAGTGGGAGTCACATATATTATGATCTCCTTGGAAAATATATAGGCCTCACTCTTTTATGCAGAATTTCAGCTATGTTGGTGCAAAACTGTAGTTTATTATTCACACACACATACACATCTCCAGTTTTATGTATTAAGATAATGAGCTGACAGATCAATGTTCATTAAACGAGGACATACTAATTGCATTAAGAACTAGTCTGGAGAGCGAGAAATCAGTTTACAAACTGAATGTTTTTGTTGACCTGTTCTCCTCTGCAAGGTAACCTTGCAGAAAAACAAAACAAAATATAGACAGAAAAACGAAACAAAACAAAATATAAAACAAAACAAAACAAAGCAAAAAAACATCAGCATCTCCTAAAATCAACAACAACAAAAACTACAAGTAACAATATTTGTTTCAAACTGATAAGGGGTGATTTTATATTTGTTTAGGACCAATGCATCATGCCAGAAGGTTGATAGTCAGAAGACAGGCTAAATGTTATTGTTGCTGCTGATGTTTTGCTCCAGGTTAACTGCCCTGGTTATACAGATCTATGATGAAAAGCATTCTATCCAAGAACTACCTAGAACCAGTCTTTAATTCAGAGATTAATATATAAATAATAATAATGATAATTAATTCGTTTTATTGGCCGCAAGGGCTAATATCAATCAAAAACATGCAAGGACAAAAACAGGACGAAGGTTACATAGGGTTTTGTCCGAAAAGTAGAAAAACGTTTGTGTAAACAGAGGTAAAAAACGGAGAAAGATATAACAAATAAAACTCCCAATAGGGGGAGGCGCTTCGAAAAAGAAAAGGTTACATGTGGAAAAACCCATAAAACCACGGGAGCCTGGTCAGAAAAAATAAGAAAGGGGTATAGAGCCCTTTCTCTTTTTACATTACCTTTTTTTTACAGGTGTATTCTCAGAATTGGTCCGTTTATACTGGCCATTCTTCCAACAGTCACCCATCTTTCAACAAATTTGCTATGAAACAGCACTTTCCTCTCTACTCTCATCTTCCTTTTCAAGTGGAACTTGAAAAAGTTGATGAGGCCTTGGCCAAAGAGGAAAGTGTCTGACTTTAGCCCTTTCAAACGGGCCCACCATACCACCTCTTTCGCTACAAGTGCTCAAGTGCAGTACAACTCATCAGAAAAAATAACCAAAATTGCATGAACATAGAATAAGCACAGGAAGTAAATTGAATAAAGCTTAAAAAAAAAAAAAAACCCCTATAAACTATTATATAACATGTTCTTTTTTTATTATTAAGGCGAAAGAAGGTGGTGAGCTGGCAGAATGATTAGCAAACCAGGTGAAATGTTCAGCAGCATTTCATTTAATGAAACATAAACATTAAATGAAACATAAGTAGTGTATATTAACAGAAATATGGTAGCAAAAGGGTTAACCTTTTTTAGCTATCCACCTCTATGAGACCACATCTATTTCTTTGATGTCAATTACCTGTTTTAAAATTATCTTATTTATCTTATTTAAAATCTTCCATTGACATTTCATGCTAATTTGATAAAATACCAGTTCAATAATGACAAAGCTATTTTACAAGATTCTTCATAATTGAAAAATGTATTTCAACAGACATATAATAACAAAAGATTAAATAGCTATCCGGTACAACAGCTATGGTTTATAGTATTGTCACAAAGTGTGCTACCATGCAGAACTTACTGCTATGGAATAAATATCATTCAAAAACACATAGTCTTTAAGCTGTATCTTTACACAAAAGACAACTTAACATGGATTTGTTTTTGTTTATTTTCTGAATGTGTAATCTTAGATTCGAAAATTATATCATAATAGAGCAAATAATGAATTATGATAAACAAAATTTATCAGACATGACTAGAAGTTTGTTTCACAACCACATGGTTTCAGGTTCAGTCCTACAGCACAGCACCTTGGGTAAATGTCTTTTACTATCGCTTTGGGCCAACCAAGCTTTGTGAATAAATTTGGTGAACAGAAACCATATGGAAGCCTATAATATATATACATAATATATATACAGGCACAGGAGTGGCTGTGTGGTAAGTAGCTTGCTTACCAACCACATGGTTCCAGGTTCAATCTCACTGTGTAGCACCTTGGGTAAGTGTCTTCTACTATAGCATCGGGTCGACCAAAGCCTTGTGAGTGGATTTGGTAGACGGAAACTGAAAGAAGCCCATTGTATACATGTGTGTGTGTGTGTGTATTTGTGCATCTGTGTTTGTCCCCCACCACTTCATTTGACATCCGAAGTTGGTGTGTTTATGTCCCCGTAACTTAGCGGTTCAGCAAAAGTGACAGATAAAATAAATACTAGGCTTATAAAGAATAAATCCTGGGGTCAATTTGTTTGGCTAAAGGCAGCGCTCCAGCATGGCCACAGTCAAATGACAGAAACAAGTAAAAGAATTAAAAAATATGTGTGTGTGTGATCATCATTATTTAATGCCTGTCTTTAATGCTGGTGTAGCTTGAATGGCTTGAAAGGATCTAAAGAGTCAAAGGACTACATTATGCTCAAATGTCTGCTTTGACATTGTTTCAAAAGCCAAACACTTTCTATACCAAACACTTTAACCCATAAACTGCGATAGGCCACCTCAGTGGCCAATGGGACAGTGCGACAGGCCACGTGCTTGGCCACAGAAGCAGGGCATGATTTGACCTAATTTTGATGACGTATAATGTATGCACACGATACCCTTTCACCCCAGAAACAGTGCAGCGAATAACAGAAGGTGTTAAGAAACACTGAGTATTTTTTTTGAGTGATGGATCGATGTTGACCTTTACCCAAAATAGGCTCAGCAGTTTGTGTTATATACAGCAAAATCCCAGCAGTTTATGGGTTAAAGAGTGTACTGGGCGTTTTTCGCAGCACCAGCAAGAGCAAGGTCAGTATATACCTCATAAGACGAAAACCTTCTTTGATTGAGTGGGACTTCAGCTGAGAGGGAAGCAGCTTTATGCTACTTGATTAAAGGAAGGAACCAGGGGTTCTCACTGTAGAGGAAATGTTTAACTCACATTAAAGAAGAGTAGATGGGAGTAATCAAAGTGAAGATAGAGAGATAAGGATAGTGGTGACAAGACGTCGGTGAGTTCTGGGGACACAACCCAAAAGAACAGGAAGGATGGGCAGGTGGGGTTTGTAAGAGTGTATGGGGAAAGTGAGAGATGGTTAGCGATGAAGTAGAGGTGGAGGATGACTATACTCGAATGATGAACAAGTGTTGTGGTGTGGGGTGTCCTATGATAAATATGAATAGGATGGGAAGTAGGAGAGAGTAGATGATGATTAAAGGGTGAATGTAGTGGTTGGTGGAAAGGGGTGATCAATGATACATGTGACTTATGGGGAAGACAAGTGGGATGGGGGAAAGTAGGTGCTGACTGACAGTGCAGAAGTGGTGAAGGGTTACAAAATAATAATAATAATAGTAATAATAATACAGTAAACTTAAAAAGGATGGGAGAAAAGGAGGTAATGTGTGGTGGATAGGTTGCAAGAATATGAATGGTGAGAGAGAGAGAGAGAGATGTAGAATCTTGATTATGATGATGATGATATATATATCAACAGAGGAAAGTCCAATAAGAAGGAAGACGGAGGAAGAAAATCGCCAACGATTCCCATGTGGTTACATTTTGAAATGACCGGAAGGGAGTGGGTGAAGAAAAATTCTTTCTAAGACAGGAGCGTGTAAGAGAAGGCGGTATGTGTGGGTAAGTGCATGCACGTGAATCTGTGTGCATGTGTGTGTAATAGCATGTGTGCGTGTGCCTATGTATGTGTTATGTGTGTGGTGTTTGTGAGGTTATATATATATATATATCATCATCATCATCATCGTTTAACGTCCGCTTTCCATGCTAGCATGGGTTGGACGATTTGACTGAGGACTGGTGAAACCGGATGGCAACACCAGGCTCCAATCTAATTTGGCAGAGTTTCTACAGCTGGATGCCCTTCCTAACGCCAACCACTCAGAGAGTGTAGTGGGTGCTTTTACGTGTCACCTGCACGAAAACGGCCACACTCGAAATGGTGTCTTTTATGTGCCACCCGCACAAGCCAGTCCAGGGGCACTGGCAACGATCTCACTCGAAAATCCTACGGGAGCCAATCAGGCGGTACTGGCAACGGCCACGCTCAAAATGGTGCATCTCATGTGCCACCCGCACAAGAGCCAGTCCAGGGGCACTGGCAATATATATATACACATACTAGATGAATGACCTGGCTTTGCTCAGGTTACTGCTGTTCTTATACAGATTAGTAAGCAATAGATATGAAGATATATTTTCTCTCATAATTATTTCAAAATATCTATATTTTATTAAAAAATATCTAAATTGAAATAGTAATAGAATTCAGAACTGAAAATCTGTCAATCTTGAAGCACCTCAGGGTAAATAGTATTCATTGTGCAATTTTTTATTGGCGTCCAAATGAATAAATTGTTCCTGCTTCCAACTTGTAGGCAACGAACACAGAGTTGGCCATAAGAGAAGCATGTAGTAGAGAGATGAAATCCAGCTACCTTGAGGGATTGACTCTGAGTCTGAGATTTGTTAATTGAAATACCAAAACTTAGTTTGACTAGAAACTGAAGCCTCTTAAATTCAAATGGAACATCTGTAGGTATGAGAGGAATTTTTGGAATAAAGACATTTTCTCCTTTGTGACTACCTGTTATGATTGTTGCCTCTAGGACATGAGGCTTCATGGAAGTAACAATTAAGCGAGTTCCATTACACAGGCGAGGTGGGTCAAGATTCTTAAGCAACATAATGGGAGCATCCAGCTTTAGTGTCAAGTTATGTGGTGGCATCCCAGTGGATTTAAGTGGGTTCAGAAATTCAACAGGATATTGAACAGCTTGCTCTTGATCCACTGTTGTGTGAATTGATAGAAAAGTAATTTCTGATGCATCTGTTAATTTTGAATAAATTCATGATTGAGTTTATCAACCATTTCATTAGTTGGAGCCAGTGTAGCTCTATTATGTAGCCAGTTTACACAGTGTAATTGACAATCACACATACACTCACATTGTCACATACGTATACTAAAACAGATACACACAGACATACATTCACACACACTTCAGGATAAACAATACTCATTATATACTTGTCAGTCATCACATATGTATATGCATGTTTAGATGTGTGTGTGTTTAATTCTCTGAGGCCTAACATACATAATGAATGTGCAAACACACATACATTCACAGACACATGGTCATCTTCTCTGTATAATGGCCTGTTTCTCTCCATCTGTGTGTGTGTGTGTCTCTTTTTAGATGTGTGTGTGTGTGTATGTGAGTCATCACAAAAATGTATGCATACTCACACATACATACACTGTCTCATACACTCACACACATATACTTGTCAGTCATCACATATGTATATGTATGTGTGTTTAATTCTCTGAGGCCTAATGTAGTCATGAATGCACAAACACACACACACTCACACATACTCATGTACAAAATGTGACATGGTGGTGGTGGTGGTGGTGGTATAAAATGTCCTTTACTATAGTTGATTATAGAAAGATCATTCTAGACGAAATGTTATATTGTTTTAATCTAAATGAAAATAAAAATTACATGTTGACACTCATGGAGTCTAATACTATCACCTTGTAAAATTTGATTTGATTTCCTAGAGCCATTTGAGAATGCATAGGAAACAGACAGACAGACAAAGAATTTTATATATATATATATATACATAATATAAACCATTGTTTTAATGTCCACTTCCCCATTGGTTAGAATTCATTGACGGAGATTTTCTACGCTGGGTGCCTTTTCTGTCTGTTGCCAATCTTTACTGTTTCCAAGCATGATATTTCTCCCCATGGCTCTGTATGTTTCCATAGATTAGAAATGAACAACACCACTTCAATGATAGTAACACACATTTACAATAATTATATTATATAGAGATAAGGAGACATGAACACACACATACACACACTCATATGATAGGCTTCTTTGAATTTCAGTCTACCAAAGATACTTGATTTTGTTTGGCTCTAGGCTATAGTAGAAGACACAATACATGTCTTTAAGTACTACTAATAGTTTTGTATGTTGAGAAACGCTCAGTGGTTAGGGCAGCAGACTCGCAGTCGGAGGATCGCAGTTTCGATTCCCAGACCAGGCGTTGGGTGTGTTTATTGAGCGAAAACACCTAAAGCTCCACAAGGCTCTGGCAGGGGGTGGTGGTGACCCCTGTTGTACTCTTTCGCTCCAACTTTCTCTCACTCTGTCTTCCTGTTTCTTGAGTAATGCCGCGATGGACTGGCGTCCCGTCCAGCTGGGGGGAACACTTGCGCCATAGAAACCGGGAAACCGGGCCTATGAGCCTGGCTAGGCTTTAAAAGGGTGCATAAATAAATAAAAAATGTCTTTTGGTGACCCTGCTAGTCCTGGTGCCACTTAAAAAGCATCCACTCCACACTGTAAAGTGGTTGGTATTTGGAAGGATATCCAGCTGTAAAAACCATGCCAAAACTGACCTTGCCTGTGCTGGTGTCAAGTAAAAAGCAGTCAACCCACTCTGTTAGGTGGTTGGTGTTAGGAAAGGCATCCAGCTGTAAAAAAAACCATGCCAAAACAGACACAGAAGTATGGTAGCCAGCTCTTGACAAACCATCCAACCCATGCCAAAATGGAAGGAGGACATTAAAAACAATGATGATGATGATGATGGTGATGATGATAATGATATATGATGATATACATATATATATATATATATATATACATACAAACCACATAGCCAGACGTATATATTTTACGTACTTCTGCCTATACATACATACATACATACATGCATGCATGTGTTAACTTAATTGATTTGGCCCATATGTAGATGTATGTGTGCATGTTTTCCTAGTGAGTTAGCCTTCCTAATGAGTTAACCTTCACCCTAACTGTTGCCATAGTCACTGCATATGTAACAGTAACACTGTTGCTTGTTAAGTTAGCTAGGTTTAGGTAAATATAACATTCCTATAGAAACTAATGTTGTACATGCTGGTAATATTATCTTGCTAGTGAGAGGAAGGACAATGAACTGAAGTAAACATTACAATTGTTTGTTTAATTTATGGATAGCTCTTAGACCAGTATAGCAGCTTTGTTGTGCTGCATTTAGTCAAGTCAAACACTATAACTTGCTTGAAAAAATGGGCAACGTTTCAATACTCTTAACAGGACCAGGTCATAAAAATTGTTAGATCTCACACATCAAAAATGATGAGAATTATAAATTCTAACACATGCAGAATCTCAGTTTTAAGCCTTTAGCATTCAGATTACTCTGTCAAATGTAACTCTTATTTCTTTTATTGTTTTTCTTTTATTTGTTTCAGTCATTAGTCTGCGGCCATGCTGGAGCACTGCCTCGAAGAATTTTTAGTTGAATGTATTGACTGCAGCACTTATTTTTTTTTAAAGCGTAGTATTTATTCTATCAATCTCTTTTGCCAAACCATGAAGTTACAGGGACGTAAACACACCAGCACTGTTTGTCAAGCAGTGGTGGAGAACACACACGCACGCACACACACATGACGGGCTTCTTTGAATTTCAGTTTACCAAATTTACTTGGCTTTATTTGGCCCGAGGCTATTGTAAAGGATTGAATCACTCAGAAGCAAAACTTAGGAGCATTATAAAAAGTGTGTCCAATAGAATATCTAGAATATCCTCTGATGGACTGATATCTCATGAGCACACAGAATACTACAACTCAGTACTAGCCAGAGCAGATTATAAGGTTAAAATATAATACATACAGGATAATACATACAGGATAATACAACAGCAGATCTAAATGGAGTTAAATATGAAAATAAAGGAAAAACTAATAAGGACAGTCAAGGGAAAAAAGCAATTCAAGAATCAATGAATGGGATAGGAACTAAGATGGGAAAGTATAGGGACATATTAAGGGACATGGGGATGAAACCCAACATAATGAACACTAAAGTAAGGAAGCAAGGAGGGGGAAGAAAAATACAGATGGAAATACCAAACATAGGGTGGATATGAGAATAGATGGCACAAATAAATCAAATAGATACAACAAACAGAATGGAAAAATAGACAATGGTGAAATAATCTGGTCTAATCCAATATATGGATTGCAGATTAAGTCCAAAATTGGACATGAATTCTTCTCTGCAATTAGATAGATATTTTTCTAGGTTGGGTAGGTACTGCATAATTTTTAACAGACACAAAATAAAATTAGCACACACAACCTTGCAGAACCTATAATATTATATGCATTAATTAAATAACAAGGAACTAAATGAAATAAAACTAGAGTATAGAAACAAAAGCACAGAAGGTGAAAATAGAAAATAAATAAAGAGATGAATAATAAATACTATGGAAAACAGAACATAAATGGTGTTAATACTCTATTGATGGAAAATTCAGCATGTTTTCCATGCTGGCATTGATTGGACGGTTCAACTGGGGACTGGGAAGCCAGGAGGCTGCACCAGGCTCCAGTCTGATCTGGCAGTGTTTCTACAGCTGGATGCCCTTCCTAACGTCAACCCCTCCAAGAGTGTAGTGGGTGCTTTTTACATACCACCGGCACAGGGGCCAGAGGGGGGGGGGCTGGCATTGACCATGATCGGATGGTGCTTTTTACGTGCCACCAGCACAAGAGCCAGTCAAGGTGGGGCTGGCATCGGTCACATTCAGATAGTGCTTTTTACGTGCCACCAGCACAGGAGCCAGTCAGGGCGAGGGGGCTAGCATGATTAAGTTATAGAACAAAGTTCTACAAATCTAATCATATTTGTCAAAAATGGAGGAGATAAAATGTTAAAAAGTTGTAAGATCACATACAATCGCTTCATACAGATATAAATTCATTTTCAGAATTTACAAATATCAAAGTACTCATTAGTGCAGAAAAAATAAGAGCTTAAAAAAAAAGCAGAGAAGTTGGATTTATGAGTTTCATGTCCATTTGTTCCTATCTCTGTGTAATAGTAATGGGAGTCATGTCAATAATTAATAATTGACATGATGAGAGTTAAAATGTCTGCAAATGTTATCTATAGAGATAAATTACAAAACATTCACCTTGAATGGGTTAGACATGATCAAACTATTAAGACAAATACACACACATATAGATGATAGGCTTCTTTCAGTTTCCATCTACCAGATCTACTCACAAGGATTTGGTTGGCCTGAGGTTAAAGTAGAGGACATTCACCCAAGGTATCATGCAGTGGCACTGAAACCAGGACTATGTGGTTGGGAAGCAAACTTCTTACCACACAGCTACACCTATGAAGAGCATTGTAGTTTGCTTGAAGTATTGTAGTACAGAAATAGAATAGTAAATGAAATGAGGAAAGTTTCTAATAATGCAGAGATGAAAGTTGAAAAACCTTCGTATATTTTGGGCACAAAGGTTCATCTTCAGAAGAGTAAAGTCAAAGAAATGGGTCTACATAGATTCTGCCATTTGGATAGCCAGATGAGCAGTGACCCTGTTTTAGTAAGGTGCTTGTAGAAGTAGCAGCAGCTCCCCAAATAGTGGTGTTATTGGTGCCATAGAGGTAACACTGGGGACAATGATGGTGAATGCTATGGTAGTAGTTGGTGGTCATAGTAATGTGGTAGTAGTTGGTGGTATATTCCTTGTAGAAGTTGTTGACAAGGTGATGGCTGCCGAGAGCAACAGTCCTCATCACAGCAGGCAATGGTGGTGGTGGTGGTAGCTGTGGCGATGACAAACATGATACTGGTAGGTAATAGTACCAATTACCATCAGTGATGAAGATGCTGGTTGTGGTTACCATGGTGTAAGGAGCAGTTGGTAATTTACAGGAGCCACCAGTCCTACTCTGATCAACTATTGATCTTCCGGTTAAGTCATTGATATGGTGATTTCATATATTCATTTTCATGGCCGTATAGAAGTGTCTACCTCTTTGGAGGTGTTACTGCCTTTGATTAAATGTTTGTGGAAAGAAGATGCATTGGTTGTTAGGTGTTCCTTCAGTTGGATGTGGAACGGTCAGACTGTATTACTAATTTAATAGTCGTCACATTTAAGACACCGAATCTGGTACATCATGTATGTTTTCATAGACTTGCTTGTGCCATAGATAGAATAGTTTACCAGCGAGCAGGGCTGTTATTCCACTGGTGATCTCCTCGTTGGCAGGTGTCTATGCAGGGACAATCCTAAGTGGACTAGCAGGATATCAAAGTCTTCCTTGCAGATGATCTTTGGATGGTAAAGGTGGTTCTCTCATTAAAATGGAGAATCCTAAGCTGGCTTTAGCCCTGATGGGGAGGGCTGACTTGTTATGGAAGAAGAGATCTTGGCAGACTGCCTTTCAGTAGAACACCATATCAATTGTTCTCATCTGTGATGCTTAAACAAAAGTCAAACAAAGAGAGGGAACCATCATTGTTTGGGTGTGTTTGATGTGCTGGTCCATATCATTGAAGGTTTCTAGTATTGTGGAGGTATCATGGGATGAAGTGAGCATGGGGATTCATCAACAAACTTGGTGAAGTCAGGTATGTTAGACAGGTCTAAGTAGGTAATAGCAAGCAGTCCTCAGAGGCTGGACCCCATAGGCAGGCCTGAACACTGTATGTATTGTCAAGGGAATGAAAGTGTTTGTTTGCAGGTATGACAGACAATAGTTAGTGGATATTGGAGGTGTTAAGTCTGAAACAGTAAATGTCTGAGGGTGACACATTCTGTCATCATGATGACTGTGGGGAGGGTAGAAACAGAAGTGTATTATCATTATTAATCCCTGTTATCACCATTAAGGTAACAAGCTGTGAGAATCCTTAGCATGCCAGGAAAAATTCTTAGCAGCATATCGTCTGTCTTAACATTCTGACTTCAAATTCCGTTGAGGTGAATTTTGCCTTTCATCTTTTGGGGGTTGATAAAATGAATACCAGTTGAACACTGGAGTCAATATAATCGATCACCCCCCCGCCACAAAAAAACAAATTCAGCAAAAAGGATTATTATTATTGTTGTAAAATGAATTTCTCGGATATTGAAAACGTAAGTTTAAAAAATATTTGGAAAAAAAAAAAACCCCCTAAAAATGACGGATGAAAGGCAAAGTTAATTTCAGTGGGATTTGAACTCCTGCTATTCTAATAATGTTCTAACGTTGGTACTAGGTCATGGATGAGAACAACTCTCGTTAATTATATTTCCCTCTATAGTTTTTCAAGCGGCCCAACTAGATTTGAACCAAGGACATACAAGGTTGAAGTAAAGACCGCAAAACCTTTTCATTGTCATTATTCATCTTTCTCACTCCAGTTTATTGTCCTAACAATAAACAAAGTCTTATGAACATTAATCAATTTCCGGATTATATATTTCTAATGGCTGCTAACACAGAAAATTAGATATTATTCCAAAGTCTATCTTTTTAAAATGTTTTATCAGTTTTATACAATAAAGGAGGTTTAACAATATCTCTATCCCTCATTAAGTCAACAGTTTTTTTTACTTAATTTGTTTTCGAACGCGATCACAATGAATAACTGACCATTCCGACTCATTTAAATCTTGCGTTCAAATCTCGCCAAGATCGACTTTGACTTTCATCCTTTTGTAATCAATAAAATAAAGTACCAGTCAAGTTCTGGGACCGATGGTAGTTAACATGCAGTTTAGGGGTTTAAATAAACGAATATAAATTTATCGGAAATGACAATGACATCCCATACTTTCGTAAAGAGAACTGGTGAAATCCCTTAACTTTATTTACAAAACTCCTTCGTTATGTCGCGTCCACATACATTTACTTGTATAGTATCTTCTAGAGAAATCTTAAGGGATCTATTTTAAAACAGGGGCGCCAGTTTTCATTTATGTTTTATGTAGTGTTTTTGGTACGGAAAGACTTTCAAACTTCGTATACTTATCTATTTTGTGTTATAGAACAGAAAAATATTTTTGTATTCGAATTTATTTCATGTAAAAAATTGTCTTATTTCGATAATTTCTACTAATCACTGACGGCTATTCAGTTGAAAACAGTTAGCGCTGTAACGGTGTATATCGTATTAATCCCCTAACCCTAACTAGACTGTTAACCGTAACCCTAACCCTAACTCGAGAATCCGAACTCTAAAATTGTTACACACATAGATACGCACAGCGTAATTTATTATATAAACAATATATGCGTATAAATTACGATTAAACCGGATGAAATATGTCACAGGGAATAACATTTTTATGACCGCCCAGCAGTAAACTCTATTCAGCTGAATAGACGTCAGTGATTGGTTGAAATTACAGAAATACGACAACTTTTACATGGAATAACTTGCGAATTCCCTTTTTTTTTTGTTAAGAAGACTAAGAGTAAAAGATGTTTTATATGACACATTCTACCAGTGTCCCAAGTTTCAAAGTGTTTCGTTAAGAAAATACTGGCGCCCCCGTTTTAAAATAGATCCATCTTAAGTATTTCAGAAATTGTAGTTAACATACACGTACCACAACTAATAATGACTGCCCCCGAGAAGGAAATTTTGCTTGTCGATGTACGATAGCTAACGCAGTTACATGTGAGCAATGTAATAATCTTGCGCGACTCCTGAGCTGTCCAGAAAAGAACCGACGGGAAGCGTGGGCGCGGTTCCAGCTGATTCACGTTGGTTGTGTTACAGAAATTGTTTACTTCACTTTCATATCTTTCTCGTATCTCTTCGTCGATAAAATTAAGTACCTGTCAAGAACTAACCCCTCACCCCCTATTTCAGACCTTGTGCCTGTAATAGATACAATTATAATTTAAAAGAAAAATAATCAAATAAAAAGCAGAAACATACGTCGTGTGTGACAGAGAAAACGTAAGAAAATTCAAGATCAAATTCAACTTGTAAATTTTATGTTAAATTTATATTGTTTACGATATGTTAGTATAGTAATTGAGAAGTTCAATGGGCTTCGCCTTACGCTATGTGTAGATAAATATATTCAAACAACACAACGTAGACTTCGTAAGCTAGATCTAAAGTTTTTAAAGCTTTAAAATTTGTGTGATAAATTGAATTGTGTATAAAAATATTTTATAGATAATCCAGGAAATAAATGTATTTCAGCTGATAATTGCCATTTTAACGTACTTGTGGGTATCTCTATTTTATAGATGATGAGAGAAAAACATATACATATAATATTTGCTTTAAAATATTTAAAGTATGCATTACTATTAGGATGGATGACGACTAGTTTCACGGAATTGAGTCAAAGAATTCGGGGAAAAAAAAAGAAGGCCAATACATATTTGTTAAAAGTAATGGTGCGAAAGAATTCCTTCTTCGGTAAGAGTTGTAGGTAGTCCACAGGAAATTTTCTTACTATTTTAAAAACTTCCATTCCTCGTATTGCTTTTGATATGGTTTAATTATAATGTCAATTTTAAGCGCGGACCATATCTAGAGAGTCATAACCACGAATTTCTTTCGCTTCCTGGATGAGAGAACAGAAAGGGCAAAATAATACCAATAAAAGATCTTCGCAAATAGAACCAGCAATATTGCGTGAACTCCGAATCATTCCACGAATTTGTGTCATAGCAAAATAATTCACTCCGGGTACGAGATACATACAACCACAGAAACAACAGCCTTCACCAATAGCTTCGGCGTTTTTACCGAACGTATAACAAGGAGCGAAATAAGTAATAATACAGAGACCTAAGTTATTGAAACAGCCAAATATTGAATGCTGCCACGATTCCATGTCTGAGCAAATACTCGCTTAATCCGCCAAAGTACAGAGTTGTTCGACTGGTGTCTTTCTGTGTTGGAAGCTCGTTTACACTATATTATATTAAATATATTAAAAGCAGACTTTTGGACTTCGACACTTAATACTTTTGTTATAACATCCTGTAATGGAATCTGATTTAATCTATAAACTACTAAGGCGTGTTTATGATAACGAAGATCAGGTTGTGTTGGCGTATGGTTTGTTATTTATAGCGCAAGAGATGTAGTAGGACCACAGACAGACTGACAGAGAAAGCAAAACGTGTGTGGAAGGAAGATGTACAGGAATTAGTTTAGTTAGCAGCTTGAATATGAGTGAGGTAAATTCAAATGCTCAGAAATTGTCTCCCGCTTCACCACAAATAGCTGACAACTTTTATATTAACTTGGAGACTTAACAACAGAAGAGCGTGGCTGCTTAGAGATAAACGGTTTGACGAAACAAACAAAAACAAGAAAACAGTTCTGGGAGCTATTTATTACCTCTGCCTGCAAGAATTTTTTGTGTCTTCAACGTACCATGTTTGTGTAACAAGGCACGATGTTATGTAATAATAAAACACAGATATTGAATAGGAAAGGATTTCTGAAGGCTGGAAAGAAATAAGAACAGCATGCACTACAGGATGTATGTTTGTGTGAATGATTGACAAAGAACAAACGAGCTGAGAGATAAGTTAGATTATAAGAGGAACTGCATGTAATGTTACAAGAATGAAGACTGCTGATATGAGCAGTTTTCAAAACATATTTGTATAAAGTTGTACAATAGGCATTCAGCACTTCTTTATACCCTACCAACGGTATAAAGAAGTACTGAGTGCTTCAAATGGATGGAGTCTGCAGAAAAGGGAGATCAAAGACCAAGGAAGGCATGGGATCAAAGTGAGAGGCTGAATACAACAAAGGAAATGATAAAAGAACGACAACTTGTGGTGAAATGCTATGAAAGAGATTTGTCCAAATCATGCAATCATAGAAAAAGGTGTAAAGATGATGATGGTGGTGGCATTGAGGATTACGTATTATTATACCCACATTTGCATCTTTACTGATGATTGCATTCAGAATAAGTGCACAGGTGTGGCTGTGTAGTAAGAATTTTGCTTCTCAGCCACATAGTTCTGGGTCCAGTCCTACTGTGTGGCACCTTGGGCAAATGTCTTCTATAGCCTTGGGTCAACCAAAACCTTGTGAGTGGATTTGGTAGACAGAAACAGATTGAAGCCCATTTGGTATATATAGTTATATTTTATTTAATTTTTTTATTTTATCTAGTTTCAGCTAACAAGCTGTGGCCATGCTGGGGCACCACCATTTAATGTATATATATTCTCCAAGCACATTTGTCACTGCTATTTCTCACAAGACTCCTTCCTTTATCACATATTGTTGACATTCATTACTCATCACTCACTCATTCAATTGTAGCACTCTTTCTTGCACCCTATCTCTTCATTAACACTCCTTTTCTATCACTTTCCCTCTTCACTATCACTCCCTCTTCTATCACCCTGTACCCTAATATCACTCAGTCTTGTATCACCCTCTCTCCTCACTATTATTCCCTCTTCTAATCATGTTTTCTATGTAATCTCTATATTATCAAACATCTCTCTCTCTCTGCTTCTATCACTGATTTACTTCAATTATTCTCTCCTGTTTCCCATTTGTTCTGGTTACACTTTCATAATCACTTTCTCTTCTACCCACCATGAATAAATAATGCTGCGATACTGCTAAATGCATGAACAAAACTATGAAAAAAAAAAAAAAAGAAAGATAACATATGGTAGAGAGGGCAGTTTAATCTTTCCAAGAAAAAATGCTTCTCTAGTGCTTATACTGTGATAAAATTCCCCTGATGAACACAGTAAGGTGGATGGAAAATGAGCAGAAGCAACACAGGGTAGAGAAAACTTTTTAGTCTTGCTGGGACAAGGTAACTACTTGGGTGCTGGTGTCATGATAAAATGCATCTAGTTCATTTGGTGAAATGGTTAGTGATAAAAAGGGCATTCAACCATAAAAGAATATGAAAATAAACATGAGGTGTGGTCTTCAACCCATCTAGAAGGGAAGTTAACCTGAATAAGAACTGTCTGGGGCCATGATGACTCATTCAATCCATGTCAGCAAAGAAAAGCTGGCATAAAATGATAGTGATGTTGATGAACTTAAATTCTTTTTAAAATGTATAAAACCAACTAAACATCTATTACCAGATTTTGTGATAGCTGAACACACACACACACACACACAATCACTCTCACCCACACATTATATTAAGATTGTTAATCTTAAAGCTAGCCTGATGTTACTATGTATTATCTTCAGAGGTCATATATATAACATTGTGGTAATGCATGTGACTTCTGGAGATAATATGATAACACAGAAACAGCTGTAAGGTCAACTACTTTAATTAAGCTGTAAGGTCAAGTACCTTAATAAATGAATTTATGCTCCACATTTAAAATTTATTAAGTCTTTCATAGAACTGTAGTCTTAATTAATTGAATGGGAACATATTACATCATTTGACTAAAAATTCTTCAAAGTGGTGCCCCAGCATGGCCACAGTCTAATGACTGAAACAAGTAAAGGATCAGGACATATGACAGATAACTTTGGAAGTATACTTTTGCAACTATGAATAATTTGATAAAATATATATTATATCAGGTCATCCCATAAGTTCTGCCCGACTTTACCTTTTTTAAAATTGAATGAAATTTAATAGTATTTTAGAATGTCTAATGGAATTTAAAATTATTTTTATGCATTTGTGCACGTTTAAACTGATTAAATATTATTTTACAGAATAATAGGATTAAAATTTCTTTGATTAAAACCCTTTCTAACATGGAAGTATCCAAAAAGCATTTGAGGCACATAATGCTTTATGAGTACAAAAAGGAAACTCTGCAGTCGAAGCGACTCGAAACATACACTAAGTTTATGGGAAAGAATGCTTGAATGAAAGAACTTGCAGAAGATGGTTTGCAAAATTCAGAAGTGAAGATTTCAGCCTTGAAGATGAAGATCGAACAGAACGTCCAGTTGAGTTTGATGATAAGCTCCTTGAGGCATTACTTGATGAAAGTTCTGCATTATCAGTTAAAGAATTGGCAATAAAGCTTAGTTCAAACCATACAACTGTTCATCGTCATCTTCAACAACTTGGAAAGGTTCCTAAACTTGGAAAATGGGTGCCTCGTGAATTGTCCAAAAGCAACCACAAATCCTGAGTTGATATCTGCTCTTCTCTCCATTCTTGCGAACTCATTTCACCTTTTTTGGATAGACTTGTGACTGGTGACGAAAAATGGATCTTCTATAGAAATGTTAAACGTCGTAAACAGTGGCTTAGTAAAAGGGAAAAAACTCAACCACAACCGAGAAAGGAACTTCATGGGAAAAAGGTTCTTCTCTCTATCTGGTGGGATTGCAAAGGAGTAATTCACTTTGAATTGTTACTACCTAATGCAACAACCAATACTGTCAGCAATTAGAGCATTTGAAACAAGCTTTGAAGAAAAAAAGACATGCTTTAGTGAATCAAAACGGAGTGATGTTTCATCAGGACAATGCGCAACCCCACACTGCAAAGATCAAAGTGCTTGGTTGGGAAAAAATTCTTCATCCACCTTATTCTCCCGACCTTGCTCCTTCAGACTACCATTTGTTTTGTAGTTTACAGAATCATTTGGGGGACATAACTTTCACAAGCCAGGAGGAGGTTGAAACTGACATTTCAGATGTCTTTGCTTTGAAACCAAAAGAGTTTTACATTGATGGGATTAAGAAGCTTGTAAAAAGATGGAAGGAAGTGATAGATAATCAGGGAAAGTACATTGATGATTAAATTTCAATTAAATATAACATTTGATCACTTGTTTTCTTTATTCAAAATTCAGACAGAACTTATGGGATGACCTGATAGTTATTGTATGCATACAGTATTTGCTGATACTACCTACAGTGGCAAAAAAAAAAGTATTAATATTACTGTAGCAATTCAGGTGGCAAACTGGCAGAAACGTTAGCATGCTGGGCAAAATGTGGCATTTTCTTTTCTACTCTAGGCACAAGGCCTGAAATTTTTGGGGAGGAGACCAGTCAATTAGATCGACCCCAGTACACAACTGGTACTTAATTCATCGACCCCCGAAAGGATGAAAGACAAAGTCAACCTTGGGGGAATTTGAACTCAGAACATAAAGACAGACAAAATACTGCTAAGCATTCCACCTGGTGTGCTAATGATTCTGCCAGCTTACTGTCTTAATGTGGCATTTTGTCTGTCTTTACGTTCTGAGTTCAAATTCTGCTGAGGTCAGTTTTGTTTTTCATCCGTTTGGGGTCAATGAAATAAGTACCAGCTGAGCATTGGGGATTGATGTAATCAATTTACCCCCCCCCCCTCTGGCCACGCCGAAATTGCTGGCCTTGTGCCAAAAACTTGAAACAAATATTACTGTAGCAATTAAGAGGCCGAGCTGGCAGAATCTTTTGCACACCAGGCAAAATGCTTTGTGACATTTCATCTGTCTTTACATTCTGAGTTCAAAGCCTGTCAAGGTTAACTTTTACCTTTCATCCTTTCAGGGTTGATAAAATAAGTACCATCATTTACCTCAAAACTTCTGGCCTAGTGCCAAAATTTGAAACCAATATTACTGTAGCAACTGGAAAAGCTCATTATAGATTCTTAACTAAGAGAATACATTAATGCAAAAAAATAAAAAATAAAAGAAAGAAATCAAATTTACTCTGCTAACAAACAGCTTACATGAAAAACATCTGAAGAAAATAATCATTATAATAAATATTAATTATTGCAGGGCCTTCTTCAGCAACATCCAACTATTCTGTCACTTCTGCCTCCTCTTCCCCAATCTCTCAGTCTCTATGATTCTTGCCTCTCACTGTGTGTGTGCATGTAATATTCTTTTACTCATTGCCTGCTACGAAGCCCAGTGTGTGCACTCATCTGGCACCCTTTATGTTAAATCCTTCGGCAGGTCTCTTTTTCTCGCTCTCCCCTATCTCTGTATGATGTAAAGCAACCAACCAATATTCATACAAGGCGGCGAGCTGGTAGAAACGTTAGCACGCCAGGTGAAATGCTTAACGGTATTTTGTGTGTCTTTATGTTCTGAGTTCAAATTCCGCCGAGGTCAACTTTGCCTTTCATCCTTTCGGGGTCGATAAATTAAGTACTAGTTGCATACTGGGGTCGATCGGATCGACTGCCCCCCCCCCCCGCCCTTCTCCCAAAATTTTGGGCCTTGTGCCTAGAGTACAAAAGATTACATTTTGAATTCAAATTCTGCCAGTTGACTTTACCTTTCATCCTTTCGGGTTTGATTAAATAAGTACCAGTTATGCACTGGGGTTGATGTAATCAACTTAATCCTTTTGTCTGTACTTTTTTGTCTCCTCTATGTTTAGCCCCCTGTGGACAATAAAGAAATGAACATTCATATAGGTTAATGTGTGTGTGTGTGTGTATGTATGTGCAGGCATGTGTGTGTTGGACATTATTATCTTCTTACTGAACACTTATACATCGTCTTTGACAGGTGATTCCATCATCATATATATGTATATACTGTCTTTAAGATAGCATATTTTACATTGATCTGATCTCATTGTATCATATATTCCTATAGTGCATATGCATAGATATACATGTGACATGCATGTAGGAAGAGCACTGGTAAGATATGCAACATGAAGGAAGATCGAATGTCAATAGCAGAAAGCATAGAATAGAATTATAAGATGAAATGCAGCCAGATCAGACTGGAGCCTGGTGCAGCCTCTTGGCTTCCCAGACCTCAGTCGAACCGTCCAACCCATGCCAGCATGGAAAACGGACGTTAAACAATGATGATGATGATGATGAATGTACATTTATAATGCAATGAAAGATTACTTAATACTGCCAATAAATTTTAATACACACACACACACATACACAAATGTAGACACAAACGCATACACATTTTGAAACATTTTGAATACAGTTAGTATTCATTACTAACACATCATCATAAATACCATTATCTTTGTGTTTGTGTAGTGAAAATTTGAGCCCATCATTCACATTACTGTCACTCTTTTAATGCAAACTGAATGAAAAATGTGAATTGTTTCTTTATATATAATATACAATTATGTAATCAAATATTTTTGCATACAAAATGAAAGCAAAGGGAAACAAGCTGTTATGTAGATATTTAATAACAATGTGATCTTACGTTGAAAAGAAAAATAGTAAAAGTATATTTACCATTGCTGAAGCAATATGTATACCTACAAAAGTGTGCCCCCAACCCAACTTTATTTCTGCATAACTTGCAGAAAATTGGACATCTTTTAATGAAATTTTCTCAAAATATGTTTCAGATGGTGTAGAGTCCAATTCGATCAGAATTTGCTGTGAAAATTAAAAATTTTTTTTGGAGGGAGTGGGGTGAAAAGTTTCAGAAAATTCATGTGAGTAGGATTTGTTTCCTCATAACTTTCAGAAAAATGGGTATTTTTAAATGAAATTATATATAAATACCTTTCAGAGTGTGTAAATTATGATTATATTGGAATTTTATGTGAAGAAAAAAATGGTAGGCTCATATACATACATACACACTGACATACATGATAATTTTTTTCAAATTTTCAAGCTTCATTTTGTAATTATAAGTGGTATGTGTCAGTATGTATGTGTGCAAGCCCACCAATTTTTTTATATATTAAATTTCAATATAGTAGTAATCTACAAACTCTGAAAGGTATTTGTAGAAAATTTCATTAAAGAATACACATTTTACTGAAAGTTATGAAGAAACAAAGTCAACTTGTATGAATTTCCTGAAACTCCTCTCCCCACCCATGGAAACATTTTTTCACACATTCTGATATAATCAGAATCTATACCCTCTGAAGTGCATTTGTAGAAAATTTCATTACAAAATAACTATTTTTCTGGAGGTTATGAGGAAACAAAATGTGTGTAGGGTTGGGGGTGGAGTGAGGCACACATATGTACATATGCCAAGCAACGAAGTATTAATTCTTAGTAGAGCGCTGACAAAGCATGCAACAGTTGAAAATGTAAAATTTAAAGCAGAGAGCTACAAGATGAAATCTAGTAAAGCAGTTGTTAACAGAATGTGCATTTAATATTAAAAAAAAAAAACAATTATAAATAAATGAAGAATATTAACTGAAAAAATGAAAATGAAACAAAAGTTTCAATAGAAGTCATAGAGATATTTCAGAATACAATGTTTGCCAAGTTGAAATTCAAATGACTGATTACTTGTGTTTTTGCATGCACATAAAATCTAGTCTGGTCATGAATGCTTCATTCTGGCTGGGGCCAGGTAACTGTATATCATTGCACATGTGTTACCGGAAGTCCATAATGAACATGTATTTTTAAGAATTATATTGAATATATATGTATATACTCATCTAAAGTTCATTTATAAAAATACAAACTGTAGACTAAGACTCTACAACAAATTATAAACATAAATTGTAGATTTACTTTTTAAAAAAATTAATTGAAGTAAAGTTTTATCATCACACCATTTCACTTTGAAGGTGATATATATATATTTTCCTATCCTCATCATGATCATCATCATCATTTAATGTCTGTTTTCCATGCTGGCATTGGTTGGATAGTTTGACAGGAGGTGGCAAGCCGGAGAGCTGTCTTAGGCTCCAAATGTCTGTTCGGGCATGGTTTCTATGGCTAAATGCCCTTCCTAATGCCAGCTACTTTACAGAGTGGACTGGGTGCTTTCCACATGGCTCCAGCACCAGTGATTTTTACATGGCACCAACATGGGTGCTTTTTACTTCTCCCTGACTAATTTTTGTTGGCTACATGAATTTTTATATGTTCTTTTGAATTGTGAACATGAAAGCTGTTGGAAAACACTTGTTCTTCAGGTAAAATTTTATCTTCAAAGTGAGACAGTTGTAATATTGGGTTGTCCAGAAAGTTCATGCCGATTTTTAAGGGAAAGAAAAAGGTCAATAAATACTTGCCATTACATTTTTAATCAACCAAATATGAACCATTTTGTTGCACAATGCATCTCCATCTTTCCTTTAACTTGAAAATACCCTCTTCCCAGAATTGAGGTGGTTTCATGGCAAATAAGTTGAAAGGTAAGCTACTATAAATTGGCACGAACTTTCCGGACAACCCAATAGTTAAAATTAACCTGAACTGAAACAAAGGCTGCTTATTTGAGGAGAAATATGTTTGTATTTCAGATTAATAATCAAACCAGGTGTCAAGAATATACTGTATGCAAATTCTTCTAATCAAATCTTTTTAATTAGTATTACGAACTCAGTAGAACAGTGTGAAAGCAAAGTGCCTTGTTCTACATGACTTCTTCCCAGACTGGGAATCGAATCCATGATTTTGTGATCAAGAGCCCAGTTGTCTAACTATTAGGCCACATTCTTCTTTTGATCTTAAATATACTAAATCTATGAAATGAAATGACTTGATCATGGGTGGATTGCCCTTCTGTTACATCATGGTTGACTTGAAACTAAATAAACAATAACAACTACACCAACACCACCATCCCTACTACTACTACTACTGCTGCTGCTGCTACTACTACTACTACTACTACTACTACTGCTGCTGCTGCTGCTGCTAGTGCTTCTGTTACCACCACCACCACCACCACCACTATTACTACTACTACTACTACTACTACTACTACTACTACTACTACTACTACCACTACCACTACTACTACTACTTTAGTCTGAGCAAAGACTTAAGTTGTGGCAACAATCAATGATAGAATATATCAATTGTGGTGCTCCAGCATTGCTACAGCTTATGGGCTTTAAACTAGAAAAACGATAAAGAATGGGTGCCAGGCACCCAAAATAGAAAAATAAAAATAAAAAATGAAAAAAACAAAAATAACAAAGAAGCAAGCGAATAAGGAGAGATCAAATTAAACTTACGTATGAATCATTATCTAAATTCTGGGTTCTGTCCCTCAGTAGGGGTGACTCAGTTTGAAATTTAGTGTCAGACACAAGATCTGGATGGCTTGCAATGCTTTGGGGTTCATTTATCAGGCTCTCAGATTTTTTTATGCGGGCTCTCATTTAAAATTTTGATGTTAAATTTGGCAGCCTTTATATTAAAGAAAATATAAATTACTGAAATAAGAGAGATGTATGCATGAATATATGTATGTGTGTGTGTTTGGAAAATGTGATTAAAATTTAAAGGATCATATGCTTTTATGTGAGGGTTTTAACCTTTTAACCCTGCTTGAAGGATACTATTGTTCAATATTATTTCTTGGGGTAATCTTATATTTCCATCTGTCTGTTGGCCATATGTCTTTTTATATATATTATCATACACTTTTTAAGCTTCTTATTTTTATATTTACTTTAATTACTTTTTACTTCCTCTTTTTAATCTCTTCCTGTTTTTTGTTAACATTAAGGATAGTCACAGTAAGGCTTTAAGTGTTTCCTTAAAATACTTTTTTTGTCCACCTGGTATGCACTTGTATTCTGCCAGTTTGCTGTAAAACAGTCTATAACTAGTGAAATATTTGATGATCCAGTGTACGACCTCCTAGCTCTCTGTCTACAATTTGTTATATATATTTCTGTAGCGCTGTGTATATGTGTGTACGTGTGTGTGTATATATATATATATATATATATATATATATATATATATAAATATATATATATATATATATATATATATATATATATATATATTGGGTCATCCCATAAATAATGTTTTTTTTTCAATTGCATGAACTAAAAGTCAGAGGGGGATGAGATAAACTATCTGCATCAACTTGCTATAAAATCAGGTAGTAATTTTACCTTGTCCTTATTCTTAGTGCAAGTTTTGAAGAGTGCAGTTCAATTTTAACAGTTATTTTTTCAAACCTATAATGGAAGTGACAAAGGAGCATATTTGGTATGTTTTGCTTTATGAGTTCAATAATGGCAACAAGGCAATGGAAACTGTGAGGAATATTAATGCAGAAATTCTGAGCTGGAAACCATTGCCTAGAAGACAAGTCTGGAAGATCTGTAGAGCTCTACAAGGATGTCCTGCAAACCCTGGTGGAACAAAATCTCATTGTAACTGTTGAGGAACTAGCAGAGAAGCTTGGATTTGGTCATTCAACCATTCATCGATACCTGCATGCCATTGGAAAAGTCAGCAAATTGGGTCAGTGTGTTCCTCACAAACTTTTCGAGTCTAATCACACTCAGAGAGTGAATGTGTGCTCTTCTTTGCTGTTACATTTCCCGAATGAACCTTTTTTAGATTGAATAGTGACTGGTGAGAAGAAATACGTTCTCTATAAAAATTTCAAGCACTGAAGACAGTGGGTACGGAAAGGAGAAACACCGGTACCCAGGCTAAAGAAGGTCTTCATCCACGTAAGGTGTTGTTATCTGTTTGATGAGACATGAAAGGTTTAGTCCACTTTGAACTGTTAAACCCAAACCAAATAATAACAAAGGAGATCTACTACAAGCAGCTTGAGCGGCTTAAGTCAGTGTTAGAAGAAAAACGACCATCTTTGGTTTCAAGATGAAAGGTGTTTTTCTCAACATACAGCGAGGATGACATTCCAAAGGCTGGAGCAGTTGGAATGGGAAACGATGCCCCATCTGATTATCATTTATTCCATAGTCTTCAAAATCATTTGAACAGAAAAAATATAAATTCTGTAGACAAGGTCAGAGCAGTGCTAGAGTAGTGGTTTTCATCACAGACAAGTGAATTTTGGAAGAGGAGCCTTGCAAGTCTACCAGATAGATGGAAGAGCATTGTAGAAAATGAAGGAGAGTATATTTTAGATTAAAAAAGGACTTTGTTTATCTTAATTTTGAAAAATAAAGGAAGTATGAAAAAACTGTATTATTTATGGGATGACCCAATATATACACTTATATGTGTGTGCATGCACACGTGTGCATGTTTGTATATATGTGTGTGTATGTATGGGGCAATGCCTTTTCCATTTTGTCTGCTGGAGCCACAAGAAATGTTTCTGTTTTGTTAGAGGCAAGATTTTTCAAAATTAATTCAGATAAAGGGATTTGATCATGTAGATACAATCGAAGTTTGATGAGAAATTTGCATAGTCCATCAACCAGCTAGACATAGCTAGCAAATATCCCTCTTGTTATTCCCTACCAGACATTGGGCAAACTACTCTTACTAAGTGAGTGAGTACGCTTCTTGGTTTTAATGACCTTAAGGACATATTTTGGCTACAGCTTGTCCATGTTTCTTGCACTTCCTCATAGCAGCTTATAGTTATAAACTAATTAAAATAACTGTTTAAAATAAGGGAGTCATTTGATCTCTTTGCTTCTCACATGCCCCTATACTTCTAATTTCTCTATAAATTTGAATGCTCTTTTTTTAAAATACTAATTATCCAGTATGTTGTTTGATATGTCATCATCAAGGTTTTACCTCACCTGTTTATACCTGTTTAAAATATTATCTGAAGATTGTGGATTTATGCTATGATGTAATCTATGAATACATCATCAATAAAGTTCTATCAAAAGAGCTGTAGAAGAATTTTAAATCTCATTTGTGTTCTTTTTTTTATATGTATGTGAATATAGATGTCTAATCTAGGAGTGGTTGGCACTAGGGCAGGTCCTCTGCATGTTATCCTTCTCCAGCACTCTCTAAACAACCTGGAGGGTACATACCCTCCTCTGCCATCATTAAGTGGACTATTGGAAACTATGGGAACTAGAGCTATCAATGATTAGACTTGGGATGTATACTGGAGTGGTTTTTTGTTGCCTTCTCCAAGCAGGTGGGATTTGAACTCAGAATGTAGAGAGCCAGAAGATATAATGTAAAGCAGCTCTGCTGATGGAGCAACAATTCTGGCATTCTCCCTTCCACTAGAGTAACACGAAAGGAAGTGTTTTGCTCAAAGGCACAACATAACACCCAGTCCAGAAATGTTCCAGGCTTAAAAAAAAAAAAGTACTGGGGTCAAATTATTTGACTAAATCCCTCTGAGGCATTTTGCCAGCATGACTGGAATCCAATGACTGAGAAAAGTAAAATATAAAGATATCATCATCATCCTCCTCCTCCTCATCATTTAACATCTGTTGTCCATGCTGGCATGGAGTGGATGGTTCGATCAGGACTGGTAAGCGGAGAGGCTGCACCAGACTCCAGTCTGATTTGGCATGGTTTCTATGGCTAGATGCCTTCCTAATGCCAACCACTCTGAAAGTGTAATTAGTGATTTTGTATGCCAGTGGCACAGGAGCCAGTTGCATGACACCAGTATCTGCCATAACAAAATTTCATTTGGTTTGATGGGTCTTCTCAAGCATGGCATAATGCCAAATAGTCTGACATTTTTCATTGCCTCTGTGAGGCCCAACGTTCGAAGATCATGCTTCACCACCTCATCCCATGTCTTCCTGGGTCTACCTCTACCACATGTTCCTGCCACAGTTAGAGATTGGCACTTCTTTACACAGCTGTGTCTGTCCATATGCATCACATAACCATACCAGCACAGTTGTTCCTCTTGCACACCACATCTGATGCCTCTGATGCCCAACATTTCCCTCAAGATGCTTACACTCTGTCATACATCCACACTGACATTGTACATCCAGCGAAGCATATTAGCTTCATTTCTTTCTAGCTTACACATGTCCTTGGCTATCACAGCCCATGTTTCACTGCCATGTAGCATAGCTGTTCACAACCAAGCATCATATAGTCTACTTTCCACGCTGAGGGAGAGGCCCATTGTTGCCAGGAGAGGTAGGAGCTCACTGAACTTTGCCCAGCCTATTCTTATTCTTGCAGCTACGCTCTCAGAGCATTATTCTGCTAATAACTTGGTTACCAAGATAACAGAAGCTATCTACCTGCTTATTTCTACTACCTTCTCCTTATTTCTTTCCTTTACCCCTTCTCTTTCTATAGGCTACCTTTGATGTTGTGTCTTCTAACAGTTTAAAGAAAAAACTTAATAGCGTTCCATTCATCATTATACACATCCATCACATTCTGTTAACCTATCCTATTGATGAGTTTGGTTTCTTTCTTTCTTTCCCTGATGAGAAGATTACATTGTTTTACACCATTTTATTCTTTTTGGAATAATACCAATGTTGTCTTCGAAACATATGTTGGAAGTAAAAGAATTTGAATAACACCTGCGTTTAACTCCATTTATTTATTTATATATATAATACAAAATATTTCACATCAACCCGGAGTTTCTACCTTTATAAACAGGGCTGCCCTGGTAACTGTTTATTTATTTTTTCCATGTTAATTGTAAACAAGGGAAACATACACACATCCATTTACATATATATATGTATATATATATATATATATATATATATATATATACACACATACACACACACACACACACACACACACATATATATATATATATATATATATATATATATATATACATACATACATACACATATACATGACAATTATAGTTTTCCCTTTTGGTAAAACATTGCAAACTGCAATCATCATCATCATCATCATTGTCGTTTAATGTCCGCTTTCCATGCTGGCATGAGTTGGATGGCTTGACTGAGGACTGGCGAGCCAGATAGCTGCACCAGGCTCCAATCTGATCCGGCAAAGTTTCTACACCTGAATGCCCTTCCTAACGCCAACCACTCTGAGAGTGTAGTGGGTGCTTTTACGTGCCACCGGCATGAGGGCAGTCAGGCGGTTCTGGCAATGACCATGCTCAAAAGGTGTTTTTTATGTGATACCTGCATGGGAGCCAGTCCGGAGGCACTAGCAACGACCACGCTTGAATGTTGTTTTTCACATGTCACCAGCACATGTGTTGGTAAGGCGATGCTAGCAATGATCACGTTTGAATGGTGCTTTTTATGCACCACTGGCAGGGGAGCCAATCAGCGGCCCTGGCAACGATCACGCATCAGCGGTCCTGGCAATGATCACGCATCAGCAGCCCTGGCAACTATCACGCATCAGCAGCCCTGGCAACTATCACGCATCAGTGGCCCTGGCAACGATCACGCATCAGCGGCCCTGGCAATGATCACGCTGTCTATATTAATTTTCTGTATACACATTAGCGATTTGTAAAATCATCCATAGATTTCAATGACAAAAACACATTAACTGACAGAGAATTAAGTCTGGAATCTACTGAAGTCAAGCCAGTTCTTATTAACAAGGCATATATATATATATATATATATATATATATATATATATGAGGAGGCACCTAAAAGTAACTGGAAATGTTCTCTATGGGACAAACCCATTGTAGTTCAGGTTTTCGCTGCTAGAAGCCACTTGATGTGACCCTCAGGCTGCTGACTTGCATTGTCTAGTGAAGTCGTAATGCCATGTGGTGTGTCTTTGTTTTGCAGTGCTTCTCTCCTGTTCATTGATTTTTGCAACAGTTGAAAAGAAGGAACAACATGCTTCCTTGAAATTCTGTTTTCTGCAGAGGAAAACAGCAGCTGAAACAATTGTCATGCTTCAAACAGCTTATAAGGACATTGCCATGAGCAAAACACAAGCTTATGGGTGGTTTCCATGCTTTAGGAATGGTCACTTGATGCTTGAAGACCAACCTTGTTCATGGTGATCATCAATCTCCCAGATGAATGAAAACATCATGAAAATTCATGAAGTGACCTTGGAGGACCATCGCCGAATGACTGACAAACTTGTTGATATGACTGATGTGTCTTGGAGCTCCTGCTAATGAATTTTGAGTGAGGAATTGCAAATGTATAGAGTTGCAGCAAAATTTGTGCCCCACTTGCTCCTGGAAAATCAAAAGCAATCACGACTGAATGCATGTTTTGAACTGAAAGAACAGTTGGAAGTTGATCAGGACCTTTTTATGAAGGTCCTCACAGGTGACAAAAGCTGGTGCTATGGAATTTGCAGATGTGGAAAAGATGAAGAAAAAAATGATGGAGGCATTAAAAGGTATCACTTTGCAAAACTTCCAGCACTGCTTCAAATAGCAAAAAATGTGTCTGGACCAAAGCATTGCTTCAAATGGAGAATACTTTGAAGGTGATAAAAGCGTAAACATGTAAAACTAAATGAATAAAGTAATATTGCAAAATTCCAGTTTCTTTTTGGTACCTCCTCATATATATGATAGGCTTCTTTCAGTTTCTATTTAACCAAGTTCACTCACAAGGATTTGGTTGGCCCAAGGCTTATAGTAGAAGACACTTGCTTAAGGTGGGACTGAACTTAGGACCATGTGGTTGGAAAGCAAACTTTTTACCATACAGCCATGCCTGTGCCTAAAGAAAAAAATGATTTAATACATTTTCAAACTACAAGGAACCTAGATTGTGATACTGGCTCACCACTGATGTAGCATCTGCTGTTTATTCTTGTTTTCCTATTCTCAAAGGTTTTTTTTTGCCTCTTTGAAAGACACATTTATCTCTTGATACACTGTTGCTTATCTTTTATCTTTTACTTGTTTCAGTCATTGGACATTGTCTATGCTGGGGTACTGTCTCGAAGGGTTTTAGTCAAACAAATCAACCACAGTACTTATTATTTTTTAAGCTCGGCATTTATTCTATCAATTTCTTTTGCTAAACTACTAAGTTACAGAGACATAAATGAATTAACACCAGTCATCAAGCAATGTTGGGTACAAACAAATACACACACACATATGCATGATGGGCTTCAACAGTTTCCATCTACTAAATTCACTCGCATGGCATTAGTCAGTTTGGGGCAATAATACAAGATATTTGCTCGAGGTACCACACAAAAGGACTGAATCCAAGATCACATGGCTGTAAATGATAAAATATTGAAGATAATCTCTATAAAGGGCTGTGGTCTGGAGTTCTTATAATTCAGTGAGTAAACCGATCCACTGATCAAACAATTGGGACAGTCGTTGATGTGTGCTTGCGTGTGAACATGATCCTGGAAATAACACTTATAACCAAAGATGACGTGAGCAATAGCTATGTATTGCTTTTGAACTATTCAAATTAAAATTTTGGCACTAGTATACAACACTGACAATAGACTGACTTTTAGTATGAAATACTTTCATTCGATAAACCCTGTGATACAATGACACTTGCTCAACAGTGTACTTTTTACATCTTACTCCTTACATTATAAAAAGAATTCATGACTGAAATGAACAATAAACCTCTAAGTAACCTTTATTAATTAACTATCCTTACAAAAACTGACAGTTATCATCCATTATGTTTAATTCGGTGTTAAACATTAAAGCTTTTACACGGTCCAAAAAAGATGAACACCATGCTGGATTTACTTGTTGTTTTAACTCCAAGTCATCCCTAATCCTGTAGGCTTACAGTCAAATGTGTTCTTTCATAAATAATGTATGTTTATATTGTGTAACTATATTATACAGTTTTCTCTTTTGAAATTGTTGTCAGAGCCTATAAGATGGGGAAGGTCAAATGGTACACAGGTTGGGCCCTGAAGGTCATGGGAGTGCCTGCAAATATTTAATAGTTCCCCACCCTGGAGAAAAACTATAAGACTCACAGTGCTTTCCTTTGCATTGTTTTACAAAGGTTCTAGTAGCTTATGTGGAATAGTAATAATGCAGGTGGGGGAAGGGTCAGCTAATACAAAGATTAGGGCTGTCATAAGAGCTATGGAGGGGGCCCATGAATAACTAATAATTCCCCTCCTTGAAGGAGAAAATACTAAACTCACAGTGCTTTCCTTTGCATTATTTAACAACAGTTCCAGTAGGTTATGTGAAGAAATAATAATGCAGTACACAAGTTTTGTAACTGTGTACTAACAAAGATGTTTGTTTATATTTATATACAAGTAGTTGTGCATTTAGCTTTATAGTGTCAAAATTTGTGGATGAAATT
This sequence comes from Octopus bimaculoides, assembly GCF_046866305.1. NCBI lineage: Eukaryota > Metazoa > Mollusca > Cephalopoda > Octopoda > Octopodidae > Octopus > Octopus bimaculoides. The sequence continues at coordinate 18,199,556 of NC_142937.1, forward strand.
GTCAGTGAGCAGTTTAGCTTAATGGTAATGCACTCGGCTGGGGGGATGTGGGTTCGAGTCCCATGGCTGTTTGTTGAAAAATTTTTCCACTTTGTAAGGGTAACTTACCCAATATTTCTGCTGTTCTAACAGCATTTCTGCATTCGAAAAAAAAAAAAAAAAAATCATCTAATTGTATCGTACTATATACAGACGTTTATATAAAAAAAAAGTGTTTGTTCATATTTACACACACACACACACGTATATATGAAAATACATACATACGCATGTATGTGTATGTGTCTCTTTGTTTTTATGTCTTGTGATTGTTGTAAATGAATATTATTTACATTATTTACATTCAATGGATATTTGTCCTCATCTTGTTTGTTGTTAACACAATGTTTCGGCTGATATACCCTCCAGCCTTCTTCAGGTGTCTTGGGGAAATTTCGAACCTGGGTTCTCATTCCAAAGGTATTTATTTTCCCATGTTATTATTATTTTTGTTCAGGTCAATGCTTAGAATCGAATTCGGAATCTGGGGGGTTAGTAGCCCGCGCTCTTAACCACTACGCCATATGCCTGTGGGCAATTATGGAGTGAATTTTAGGGCTTATAAATCTAATATTTTTCTATCCTTCCTTAATACTGGTTCCCATATGCTACTCATATCTGAACTCAGTCTGCTTAGGAGGTTGTTGTGTCCTAGCATATGTGCTGCTTCTTTTAGTTTTCGTATTTTCCAGTGGTGTTCTCTGTCTATTATTTTAACTTCATCCCAATTTCCCCAAGACACCTGAAGAAGGCTGGAGGGTATATCAGCCGAAATGTTGTGTTAACAACAGACAAGATGAGGACAAATATCCGGTGAATGTAAATAATGTACATAATTCCTCATCTCTTAAATATAGAACTGTTGTAAATGAATGTTATTCATTTCCAATATTCTGTGAAAATATGTATGGCCATGGGCAAATATTACTTTGCTTGTAAATAGGTAAGGATGAATGACAAGAAAAGCATCCAACTATTGAAAACCTGTCTCAATAAACTTCATCTGATCCAAGAAAGCATGGAAAAGTGGATGTTGAAAAAATGACAATGACAAGGAACACAGTCATTCATATCAACAGCTGGTTAATGAGACCACAATAGTTAATCTCTATGTGGTTCCATATCGCTCTTATATTTACAACCTTCCGTCTTAAAAACAGAGGCAACCCAATCTACAAGATGGAATGATGACGACTAGAATAATTCTTGGTCTTTGGCTTGAGATTAAAGAACAATATCAACAACAGTAGGACAATGGGCAAGTGTTGTGATCCAGTAATTTTTTTATGCTATATGCAGAAGGAGGACATTGACCCAGTGTACAACTGGTACTTATTTCATCAACCCCGAAAGGATGAAAGGCAATATCGATCTTCGTGGCATTTGAACTCAGAACATAAAGAGAGTATTCACTTTACTTCCCCTGTTATATAAACTCTTCTTTTATCCCAATTTCGGATAAGAGTGGCTGTGTGGTAAGTAGCTTGGTCACCAACCACATGGTTCCGGGTTCAGTCCCACTGCGTGGCACCTTCGGCAAGTGTCTTCTACTATAGCCTCGGGCCGGCCAAAGCCTTGTGAGTGGATTTGGTAGACGGAAACTGAAAGAAGCCCGTTGTATATATGCATATGTATATATATGTGCATTTGTTTGTGTGTCTGTGCTTGTCCCTGCAACATCGCTTGACAACCGATGCTGGTGTGCTTACGTCACCGTAACTTAGTGGTTCGGCAAAAGAGACCGATAGAATAAGTACTAGGCTTACAAAGAATAAATCCTGGGGTCGATTTGCTCGACTAAAGGCGGTGCTCCAGCACGGCCGAAGTCAAATGACTGAAACAAGTAAGAGAATAAGAGAGTATCCGCATTCTCAACAACTCCTGATCATTGCAAATATTAAACGGAATTCACCTAATCTTTTCGTAAAACAATTAAATTGGTGTTTTGTCCCTGACGGCCAGTGGGTTATTTTTGAGCGTATAACTACAGTTTGGGTGAAATTTTTAAGAGATACATTTGAGATGGTGTATATTATGATTGTTTCTGAAAAAACTGTAAAAAGTTTGGAGGAGTTTTGGATAATTCTCCTACCCACGGACTTCGTTTCGTCATAACTTTCTTAAAAACGCTTATATTTTTAGTATTTTTCCAGATACACTTCAAATGGGGTTGATTACGGTTATGTCAGGAAAAGTTGCGAAGAAAATATCTTTGGAGGAGTTTCAGATAATTTCCACTCTCTCAACAGAGATGTATTTTAGACGAAGTAGATTACAATTATGTCCGAAAAATTGTGAAAAACAGTTTATTTGGTCAATTTTCTGATAATTATCATCCTCTCGACTTTGTTTCCTCATAACTCTTTTACAAATGCACATTTTCCAATGACAATTTCTAGATATACTTTTGGTGAAGTAGATTACGATTATATTAAAAAAAAAAAAAAAAGGCGATTGAGTTTTGGATGATTTTCCACTCTCCTGACTTAGTTTTCTCATACCTTTTTAAAACATGTTTAGTTTTAAGTGAAAGTTTTTAGAGATACATTTTAAACGGAGTAGATTACAGTTATGTGAGGTAAAAAACTGTTGAAAAAATATTTTTAGATCATCACCCCACTCAACTAGATTTTGTTAAATGCATATTTTTAATGGAAATTTTCTGAGATAAATTTCCGATGCTGTAGAGTACGATTGATTTCTTTAAAAAAGCATTTATCAAAATACTCAGAATTTAAAAAATCGAAAACGTAAATTCAGAAAATTTTATTTGAAAAAAAAAACAAAATAATAATATGCATTTTACAAAGGCAGTTGGATGGTGTGGTTAGTGATGGTGAAAAAGTCCTGAAAAGAATTTTTTTTCAGTTTTGCAACTAGCATAATTATAACCTACATTAACTAAAATTTATATATGGAAAATTTAATCAATGAAAATAAGCATCTTAAAAGAAAGTTATAGGGAAACAAATTAGTGTTGGGGGTCATACACCTGTCCGCTTTTTTTCAGACATCGTATGTCTTGAGCAGGGGTCGCAAACTTCTTAACTTTTCATATCATTGTCCTCCTCAGGGAATCGTTGATAGTTTATCGATTTTTCCATCATGTATATTTCTAAATTAGAATTAAAAGTAAAGTTTATTAAAATTTTCTTGATTATTGCTTTCTTTCGTTCTTTTGTGGCATTATCCCTTTTTGATAAGAAATGTTCAAAGAAATTTATCGAAAATACTAAACGAAACTGATAAAGAACAATAAAAATTCAGTCATATTTTATTGATATAATCGGAATAGTTAATGTTCATCGATTCCCTTAGACAGGCACTCCTCGGGGGATAATATTGGCTACCTTGTTGACCCCTAATTTACCCAACATATTCTGTTAAACTTTCGGAAGAGCTGTCATACATAAATCGGAATTTTTCTGTCTTATCTTTTTTTACAGAATTTTCCCTTATTTTATAGTATCTTACATTTCAAAATACTTGGGGTGAAATTAAAAAAAAAAAAAATTTGTTTTTAAGTCCATGTTTTTCAAATGTCTCGTCAACCCCCGCCCTTCATCGTGCCTTCGGGACAGCAGCCACCACTAAAATGATTTCTCTTTTTTGTCTTTCTCATTATTTTTCGTCATTTTATAATATTTCACATACAGAACCACTTCTCATAGAATTGTAATTTGCATTAAAATAAAAAATAAAGACCATTTATAAAGGCTTCACCTGAGTTTTTTCCCACAGTGCTTGCATCATTATCGTCTGCTGCGAAGGCAGAGAGAAAAAAAGAGATTTTGTTCATCCAATTTTACTTTTCTTCAGTTAAAAATATTCTTTTCTACGTTTCAAACAAATGAAATAATTATGATTTTATGGAAATTTCTTTCAAAATTCCAATCTTTTGTTTCTCACACATCCACTTGGAATAGCAACTGTCAGAGAGAACCTTGTCCCAGAGTCTGGAAAATTTTCTAAGTGATTCTTACTTTAAGGTGGACGGTCTTATCGAGAAATACTAAAGTGAGAAAGTTTGGAGAGGGGATAAATGGATGACATCGACATCAGGACTCGACTAGTACTTATTTTATCGACCCTGAAGGGATGAAAGACAAAAGTTGAGCTCGGTGGCATTTGAACTCACATATCCCGCACAGAAGAATAAGGCGTCTTTGTGAAGTTATTCAAAGTAAATACAGTGGTCAAAATCAGGTAAGTTTTAATAAATTCTTTTTCTTTTAACTCATTTCATTTTTATGCCTTATAGAAAAAAAATCCCAAAAGTTTTCACAGAATAGTAAAGTTTAAAAAAAAGTATTGATGAAAATTAAATTTTGAAAATATTTTTCAAGAATGGAATATTAATTTCAAGAGGAAGGGTAAAAGAGAAAGAGGTTTAAGAATTTGAAAAAAAATTAAAAAATTTTAAAGCAAATTTCGAGTATTTAATGAGTGTTGAGAAGTGTTTCAGAGTATTCGATATAATAACAAAAAAACAAAACAAACAAACCCAAACCCTATTTTAATCATAAAAACAATGCTGAAGGTGAAGAGGGCAGAAGTGTTTACGAATTTTTTCTCTCTAAAAATACAGCAAGGTGTTTCAAAATGTGGAATATAATAAAATAAACGGGGGGAGGGGGGAATCACTTTTGTGTCGTCTGCTGCTCGGAAGGCATGATGAGGCGAAATGGGAAGACACGATGATGCGAGCTAGAGGCTCGAAAAAATAGATTAAAAAAAAAAAATCTTTAGAAAGTTTTCCCTTAACTGTTTTGAAATGTGGGATATTAAAAAACTGTAGAGGAATCCCGAGGGAAACGGAGAAATTCCTATTTAAGTGGGACAGTTATTTCGAAAGTACGCCATACTCCAAAATTTTGTGTCAGCTGTTGTTCGGAAGGCACGAATGAGTGGTAATAGGCGAAATATTGAAAAACATGAAACTAAAATAAAAGAAAAGAAACTTTAAAAAGTTTGCCTCAAACTGTTTTGAAATGTGGGATACTAAAAACTGTGGAAATATCTCGAAAGGAACAGAAATTCCGATTTATGTAGGACACAAAATTCCACATTGTGTACGAGAGAGAAAAATATGGATTTGATAAGTCCTTTTTAAAAAGTGAAAAACTGTTTTGAAATGTGGGATAATACGAAATAGGGAAAAATCCCGGTAAATTTTCAGATTAACACCCGCACGATTTTCGCTAGGGTGTTAGGGTTAGGGTTTTAGGGTTAGGGTTAGTTTTAGGGTTAGGGTTAGAGTTAGGGTTACGGTTAGGGACGGAATTCCCTAACCCTAACCCTGACCCTAAAACCCTAACCCTAACACCCTAGTGAAAATCATGCGGGTGTTAATCTGAAAATTTACCAAAATCCCTCAAAGAAATGGAGTAATTCCGACTTTTGAGGGATAGCTATTCCGAAAGTGTACAAAAAAAAAAATGTGTTAGCTGCTGCTTGGAAGGCACAAGGATGGTTGGGGGAAAATACTTGAAAAACATGGATTATTAAAAAAGTAATTTAAAAAAAGCTTGCCCATGATTATTTTGAAAGGCGTCATGAGAGACGTTGGAAAACAGATTTTTGAAAAGAAAAAAAAAAAACATTTAAAAAAAGTCTGCTTTCAAATGTGGGAAAATCTCTTCTCCCATCCCCGAAAAAAAAAGGGAGAAATTTTGATTTATATGAGACAGCTGTTCCGAAAATTCACCCACGTTCTTCCCTTTAATTTTGGTTATGTATTTTAAAAGATGGCAATGTGTTATTTGAATGAGAGGAAGACAGTCACAAGAAGAAAAAAAAGTCACAGAAAACCTTCAATGAATGAATTATTTTTGTTTCATCTTTTCTGTTAAGGCATTAAACAAAAGGTGATTAAAAAAAAATCCTTTTCCCTATGTCCGTATATAAATTGTGTTGCCGTTAGGTATCGAATGCAAGGCGATGTACTGGCAGAACCGTTAGCATGCCGGACAAAATGCCACTAAGAATTTCGTTCGTCTCTACATTCTGAGTTCAAATTCTGCCGAGGTCGACTTTGCCTTTCACCCTTTCGAGGCCAATGAAATAAAGAGTTAGCCGAGTACTGGGGTCGATGTATTCAACTTGCTTCTACCCTCAAAATTGTTGACCTCAGACATATCAATTCAAAAGCGATTCAAAACGCGTTTAATACCTTTTTTTTTTTTCGAGTATGCATTATATTTAAACATATGACTTTTTTCAAATTTTAATTAGCGATTTTATCTGCCTATTAAGGTTTTTTTCTCTGTAATTATTAAATATTTTTTGTTTTTGTGATTTGATTTTCATTTACTGAAGGCGATCTTGGCAGGTCGAACGAGTGACCGGTTAGAAAGAAGCTCCATAGCGACGTGAGTAAATTAGTTTATAAAACACAACACTTCTTGAGATAAAAGAAAGAAAACATGCTTAGTAAAGGTGTGAGGTGTATAATTAATGATACGAACTCACCTTTTAAAACTGAATTATATCATTAACGTCACTTTATACGTGTAGTGATATGAACGTCCGAAAACGTGCAAAGAAAAGCAGT